>NW_021633545.1:0-156410 GCF_004799145.2 Neltuma alba
CCAATTCTTCATTACATTCCATCATATTTCCCTTTAATCCATCCATAACCTTTCTTCCATGGAGATTCAACTATTGTTACCGGTTGGAGCAATGCTTGGAGTGATGGAGGGCTAGGGGTTCTTCAACTCTGAAGATGGTTGATTGGCATGAGTTCCAAGAGCTTCAAAGGGGAGTAGCTTCATCCATAGTTCTAGTGGTTTTATTATGAATTTCTAGGTCTTAGGATTCGTAAATTGGGCTGACCTGAACTGTTTTGATTATGGTTGTAATCAATTCTGGATGATTATCTTGTGTATGGATTAATTAATGTTGAATTTGAGCTTCAATATATGTGGTTACATATATGTTTCTATGCAACTCTTTTGATACTCTTTCTTGCATGGTATTGTTTGATTGTTGAGTTAATCTGGGCTTGCATTAAACCAAGTGCATTAATTAATCTTAATACACACACTAAGTAAGCTTAATAGGATCTTATAAGATGGGTGGCCATTGATTAAGATCCTAGACTTGAAGGTTCTTTAAGGTTTTTCCTTTAGAAAACTTGGTGATTTTTACTCCCCAAAATCATTTTGAACTATGATTGCCAAAGGTCCATTTTCAAGAGGTTTTATCAACTGTTTCAATACTTGTTTCCCATTCATTCCATCGTAATTTCCCAAAAATCCAAAAATATATTTACATTGCATTTTATCTCAATTAATAGTTTTAATGAAAACCCCAACTTTACCCTAGTCAATTTGCATTTTCATGGCATTTAGTTAACTTAGGATCAATAGTTAAGGCTCCAACAAGTGAAACGACCCGAGGTTGTGCCTATAGTACAATCCTTGGTTTTAATTTTGAATTTGACCCTAAGGTGTAAGCAAGACAGGTCACATTTCAGACAGGCAAACCCAGTATGCACATTCCAGCCAGACAAAGTTCCCAAACCAGAAAATCACTTATTGTCCACATCAAGGCTGCACGGAGATTGAATAGTTGCTTGTCATGTGAGTCATATGCCTCAACACCATTCGTCCATAGGTCGATCAATTCGTGTATCAACGGGTTGCAGGTATACGCCACTATCATTTCCTGGTGCTTCTTGCCAGGAATGATCATGGAAAGCAAAAAGGCGCTCTTCTTCATGCACATCCAAGGTGGTAGATTGTATGGAATTAACACCACCGGCCAGATACTGTAACTTGTGCTCATGTTTCCGAAGGGATTGAAACCATCGGTTGCCAATGCAAGACGTACATTTCTAGGATCATTGGCAAAGTCTGGAAATTTTGCATCAAAATGTTCCACGCCTCCGAGTCTCGCGGGTGCCTAACCTACCATCTAGATTTTCCTCAGTCGCGTGCCACCTCATGTGCTGAGCCATTTTTGATGACATATACATTCTTTGCAACGGTGGTTTCAAAGGAAAGTATCTAAGAAAATAATATATTAAAAATTTAAAATACTGAATATTTAAATACTAAATATCGACTCAGTTTAAAAAAAATTGATGACATAATCAATGTTTTAAGAATTTCAAATATCAAATATTTAGAGACAGAACAACACACTGTAATTAATTGTACCTGAGAATTTTGGCCGGTTTCTTCTTTTGCTTCTTGCCCTTCCGTACCGAGTTATAGCGTGACGTCTTGCATCTCGTACAAATCTCTTTGTTGGCATCATCTCCCAGTATAGCATACAGTCGTTTGGGCATGCATCTATCTTCTTATAGTTCAAGCCAAACTTGTTAATAATCTTTTTTGCTTCTTAAAAAGATGGAGGGAATTAGCTTGGGGGAAAGCATCTCCCAGTAATTCCAGCAACATGGACATCGCCTTGTCAGTCATACCGCATAAGCATTTGATATGATACAGCCTCACCAAGAATGACAACTTCGAATACTTTATGCACCAGAATAAAGAGGCTTGTTAGCTTCGGTCATGAGGTCAAAAAATTCCCAAGCAGTTTCGTTCTTAGAAACTCGGTTGAGGTCCCTCTACTTCATCTTCGTTGGGATTCGGGCTTTTCGTGAACACCAAAAGCATCACGCACAGCATCATTCACGGCATCGGCTTCATCCACTCGAACTCCCATCCGTGAAACTACTGGAACTGACTCAGCACCCATATCTAGCTGTTCCCCATGTAGTGCCAAAACGTACCTCGCGGAAAGGGCTTAAAAATTAAATGTTCTCTAACAATATCTGGGATGCCACTTTTTGAAATTACATTTAGGACAGAGACACTGAATCTTACCATTTACGGCAGTATTGGCGAAAGCAAAATCCAAGAAATAGTTTAGACTAGCCAAGTATTGCGGAGTCGACCGGTGCAAGTTGATCCACAACTATCCATCACTAATATTGCTCAAATTTCGTGAAAATATGACACAGGAAGCTCAAAGAGAAGTCAAAATAGAATTCAGTTGGAGTGCTTCAGCTTATAAAAGGAGGCTGCCAACGAAGTGGAACGGTCATTTTTTGTAGCGGTACAAAACCGCTACAAATTTGTAGTGGTTTTAACAGGAAATTTTCATTTTCCAGCAGTTATTAACCGCTAGAGAAATTCAAAGTATCGGTTACAAACCGATAGAAATTTCTAGCGGTTTTAACGGGAATTTTATTTCCAACGGTTTTGAAATTTCTAGCGGTTACAAACCGCTAGAAATTTCATATTTTCTAAGCGGTTTTGCAATCGCTAGAAAAGTTTCGCGCTATATTTCAAACCGGATGAGATTCGGTTGAATTTTCTAGTGGTTTTAGAATCGCTAGAAATATTTCACCTTGATTTTCTTGCGGTTTATTAATCGCTAGAAATGATATTATTTTAAATATTAAATATAAATACTGCGCAATAAATTAATAACATTACAAAAATAAATATTTATTAATTAATAAATAATTATAGAATTATTTTGATTATTAACATGTTTAACGTGTTTAATAAATTGTAATGTTCATGTTGTAATAAATAAATAAATATTTCAATATTAATTAATTAATACTGACATAAATAAAATTATAGAAATAAATAATATAAAATAAACAAATAAATATAAAATTTAAATAAATATCTAAATAGTGTATAAAATCATAAAATCAAAATTCTAATAAAATCCTATACAATGAAAGCAAGATAAATCATGGGTGAGGGGTAGAAGCAGCATCATCGTGATCATCCTCTGCTGGATCCCTCCAGCTGGGGTGGGCAGGCCCGCTCAACCTACTGGGATGGACTGGCGGATGGGGGGGATGGGGGGCGGGGGTAGGGGCAGGACTGGTGGCAGGCATAGGTCGGGGATCTCTAGAATCGAGATGTTTGGAGCCATACTGACCACCACATGACGCATAGCCGTAGCAGCTGCCAAGAGCTGGTCAAGCTGTGCCTGGAATTGAGCATCACGCTCCTGTAACTGACGATCACACTCCTCAATCCTAGCCTCCACCCTGGCCTCGATGCTGGCCTCTAACTCTTGTCTGAGCTCCTCTCGCAACTCCTTTGAGGATGAGGAACCCGGCCGCTTCGCTCTCGTACTCACCTGAGAGCTCCGGCAGTATATGAAAGGCCAGCGCCACTTGAGCGGGGCAAACCTAGTCGGTGTAGGTCCAAGTCCAAGCCCGCTAACTCGACCAGGGTCCCTGAGACTCACGCAACTCGATATCGACCTGAGTCATCCGTGCCTACCAAAATTAATATAAAGAAGTTAAATAATATAATATATTTACACTATGATATTATATTAATATTTAATTTATTACTTACCACTATCTCCTCAACCTCATCCGACGCACGCCTGTCTCGAGGTCTATACACCATCGGCCACATCTCGCCATAGTGGCCGTGTATCCCCGCTCCTGCCGTATCTTTTCCCTCTGTAAATGAATCAAAGAAATAATTAGTTACAAATTAAATACATATACATATTTAATAAATTTATTTCAAGTACTCACAATCTCGTCATAATTGATTGCAAAGCTCTTGGATCCAGCCCTATGACGTATCGTCTGATGCCTGACGCTCCCAGCATTTCTCCTAGAAAGAGCCTGAAGCAAATGTAATAAAAAAAATTAAATTAAATTAGTCAAGTCGGATAAAAAATATAAGAAATTATAATTAATACAATATTATCATACTATCTGGTCAGCCGTCATCCTAAAATAGACGTAACTAGACCAGTCTTGCTCCAGGACTCCACCAGGTACATCTGCTAGTATCTCCTGGAGGGGCCTCGTCCCGTCACCTTTCTTCTCCCTCCATAGGTCAGCCCTCCTGTTCTTCCATGCCATCCCAAGCCTCTTGATCGTATCAGCCCTCAACTCCTCCCCCAGAATAAATTTACTTTATGAGATTAAAATAATAAATTAACTAAATAACAAATTATAAACAAAACAATTAAACAATTTCAATAAAAATATTTAGTTTTTAACTAATGGAAAAAGTTATAAATAAAATATAAATTATATCAAAACAAATAATAATAAACAATTAAGTAATTTAAATGAAAAAATATTTTTACTCAACTAAATTTAAAATTATTAAGTAATAAATTAATGAAATCAATAACAAATTATTTTCATTTAACTACTTTTAAATAATTTAAATAAAAATATATATATTCATTTAACTACTTTTAAAAATATTATAAATAACAAACAAATAAATAAATAAAAAATTATAATCAAAGAATTAAATTATTTGAAAACAAAATATATAATCATTTATTAAATTAAAAAAAATTATAAATAACAATTTTATATTACCTTCATCATTTCCCAACCTTGCTGCTTCTTCTCTGAGGTGATCTTCTTCCAGTCCTGCACGTAGATGGGGAACAGCGTCCACTGCTGACCAAGGAGGCACACGTACTTGTTGTACAACTACCCACTTTCTTCGTCGGTTGGCCCAACTCATTGAGCGGCACAACCACTCGTCCGCTCGTCATCATCGACAGCTCTCTGGCTATCAGCCTCCTATAGGACCTGTTTCCCCTCAGTGTCTGTAAAATTTAATTAAGAAATAAATTATATATCAATGAATTAATACAATTTCTATATAAATTAAATACTTAACAAATTTTAAAAAGTTAAATAAATACTTACCGATAATTCCACCTCAAAACCAACCTGACGTCTGGGAGCAGGACGCTGCGCAGCCTGGGGATTCTCATTCCCCTGATCCTGTTCCTCCTCCTCCTCTTCGTCAGCAGCATCAACATCAGCATGAGGTTGCTCATCCCCAGTAAAATGAGCCTCCTCAGTCCGCTCAATATCATCCTGCTTCATAAAACTAAGGATATCCTCCTCGCTGAGATCGTAGTCATGAATGCTGGGGAATGGCTCACCAGCATCATGATGATCCTCACTAGGTCCAGCTCTCTCAGGATCAACTGGCTCCTTCCCTGGCCGACGACTCATTCTAATAACAACAAATAGTAATTATTTATAAATAAAATAAAAAGAAATTATTTATAAGCCACAACATAATAAATTAAATAAAATAAAACATAAAAATAAAAATTATCTATCAATAAATACTACTTCTACCTGAAAATAAGGATCTGCAGTTGAACCAGAACTCAGATATATTTTGTGGAGAAAATTCAGCAGAGCTTTGCTTCCTGAACGATTGAAGAAGTGAAAGTGAAGGAGGGGTATATATAGGCCGAGCATTTCTAGCGGTTATGTAAAAACTGCTAGAAATTTCTAGCGGTTCTAGAGAAAACCACTACAAAGGCTAACGGTCACCCACCCCATTTACAGCACCTCGGGAATTTACAGAAAGTTCTAGCGGTTCATGTAAAAACCACTAGAAATTTCTAACAGTTTTTACATGAACCGCTAGAAATTTCTCTCGGTTTCTCTACATTGCAACGGTCACATAAAAACTCCTCAGGAAATTAAAAAGTTTATAGCGGTTTATGTGTTAACCGCTAGAAATTTCCATATCTAGCGGTTTATTGGCCTGAACCGCTAGAAAATAAACGCTACAATTTTGGCGCCAAGTTCCCGCCAAAACCCGGGAAATTTTCTAGCTCTAAATTTCTAGCGGTTAGGTTATAACCGCTAGAAATATGCGGGCAACGGTCAAAGCGTCGCTAATTTGCAGCGGTTTTTCTTAAAACCGCTAGAAATGTTGGAATTGCTAGCGGTTTTGGTTGAACCGCTAGAAATGTTCCGCTGCTAACTCAACATTTTCTTGTAGTGACTGGTTCTGTTGACGCCGAGAAGAAGAAGAAGATGAAGGGGATGGGAGAGAATGGCTCAAGACTAAGCCCCCGTCGTTGCCCTCTGGTCCTTTGGTCTCACCGTCAGCTCGCTGGAGATGATGATGAAGAGTGTGTCGCTGGCCTCCCCTGTTCGCGTTTCTTCTTTTTTTCTCGCCGCCAGCCAGCTCGTTCAGCGTGTGTGCGTCTCTCCCTTTGATGATAATAATAGGTTATTAGTGAGGGGAGCAAAACGCAACGTTTTGCACCCTTTTTTAATTATTTTTATTATATTTTTTCTTTTTTTTTAATTTTAATTTTAATTTTTTTAAATCTTCTAAAAACCTGCAAACAAAATTCAAGAATAAGGT
The DNA here is from genome assembly GCF_004799145.2 of Neltuma alba. Taxonomy (NCBI): domain Eukaryota; kingdom Viridiplantae; phylum Streptophyta; class Magnoliopsida; order Fabales; family Fabaceae; genus Neltuma; species Neltuma alba. Next base: position 6,562 of record NW_021633545.1, read on the forward strand.
AGCATTATTTGTCCTCAAAAATCAATTAGTCACAATTAAACCAGAATATGACAATTTTGCCCCTATAAAATAATAATTCAAAATAAAATATATTAAATCAATTAACAATCAATTAAGGCCAAAAGGGACCAATTAAGTTGACAAAACCATATAAAAGATATCAAAATATATAAAAATAATTGAGTTTGTCAACTCCCCCACACTTAGCCTTTTGCACTCCTGGGCAAAACATCATTAAAGAAGAATCCAATAGAGACACTCAATGCAAGCAAACATAAAACTAACTAAGCATGAATGTGCAATTAACTCAAGCAACCTTTATTCCTAATCAATTAACATCATAGAATACTTCAATGCAAAGAAATTAACACAAGAAACATAGCAGGATAAAAGAAGAGAAACATAATAGAGCTCATATATGGTACAAGTGTTTCACTCATCTCTCAAATGGGAAAAATTTCACTCAATCCACCTAGATTAGCACCTACCATAAGCTTGTAGAGATTCTAATATCTCCACCACTAACATACCTTAGACTCATGATCAAGGGGACTTGAAGGTTTGTAATGTTGGAAAGCAAAGTCAAATGAATGAAATGAACTAGCAAGTAAAATGCATGAGTAATAAAGTATCAACTCAAAGTGAACTTAAGTACAATCATAAAAGAACACCAAAGTGTAGATTTTAAATTTTTGAAACAGAAATCCTTGCTCTTCAAACCACCATTGAATGCCTTATTTCAAATTTATTTTTTTGTTGCAGCTTATTTTCTTTTTTCTATATTTTTTTATAACTTTCTTTCTTTGGCTTTTTCTAAACATTTTCTTCTTTTATTGCCTTTTTCTATTTCTTTTTCTTCTTCTTCTTCTTCTTTTTTTTGCTTTTTTTTGTTTGGCATTCAAACCCAAGAAGGCAAAGATATAGACATTAATGATGTACTTTTCAAAATGAAAAACCAAATGTAACTCATGCAAGACACTTGCTAAAAAGCAATGAATGGAATGAAAGTGAAGGCTCAAAAGGGTGAACAAAGGTTAAATGAAGTGGTTTGTGTTTAGGTAAAGTTTAGAAATGAATGCCCCTATCATCTTCACAAATCTAGGTATTAATGCAGCTTTGAAAAAGAATCTAAACAAGTTCTAGAGGTTAACCAAAACTAGGTAAAATCACACAAGATGAGAAAGAATACATGGCTCAATAATCCTTCCATCAAGGCTTTTTCCAAGATGTTTCCTCCTTAAGGATCAAGCTATGAAACAAGGTTAATAACACTGCACCAAAGGCATTCTACTATGCTAACCAACTAAGAATAGAAATCACTCAAATCAAATGCAATCAAACTCAACCGTGCAATATTCACAAGCATTGTGCAAAAAGATTTTAAAAAGAATGCCCAAGGATTACAAAAGTCAAGTCAACAACAGAGAAAACAGCAACTCACCCATATAGCAGTGCAGAACACTGACGAATGAAAGCAAGAGGACATAGAAACCAGCAGCAAAATTCCCAAGCAAGAATCACTCTCAAATCATGCGATGCAATTCAGAAATCAACCAATAAGGCAAAGAAGAGAGCAATTATAACAGCAATACTTAGGAAATAGGAGCAAATCCCAAGGCAAAATTTTTTTTTTCCAAAAACAGCTCAACAACTCAACAACAATCCCTCCCCCACACTTGATCAATACATTGTCCTCAATGTAAGAAAAACAATATTACCTTAACCTAAACTCTTGGGTGAAGTGGAAGTTGTGAAGTCCGATTTGAAATCGAAGCACAACACATCACTATCACGAAGAAGAGAGAAGGGAGAGGTAGGATAAGATAATGTGAAATGAAAATAGACAAGTATAAATCAAGTGATCAGAAGAGATGGCAGAATCAAGAGGAAACAAAACACACAACTACTAAACAGAAATAAACAGCTACAACTACAACTACTGAAAAAAGTTCCCTCCCCCACACTTACTCCTAACTATCTCAGCAAACAGATATCACCAGCAATACAACAGAAAGTAAAAGAGTAGGGTGGAAGGGAACAACGTGTGATCAGGGAGGTCTTTGATCCTCATGGTAGTGCTTCAGCAGATGGCCGTGACTTGTGAAGTTATACCGGTCTCCTCATCTACGAGCTCTACCGTGCCAAAGGGATATACTTAGTAACTCTAAACGGACCTTCCCACTTGGTGACAAACTTCCCGGGCATCAGCTTCAACCGGGCTTTAAACTTTAAAACCTTGTCACCTTCATGAAACTGCTTCCTCAGAATCTGTCTGTCATGAATCATTTTCAGCTTGTCTTTGTAGATTCTGGCATTGTCATAGGATTCAAGTCTCATTTCTTCAAGTTCTTGGAGTTGCATCTTCTGATTGACTAGTGAAGATTGAGATCTGCATCACATGCCTTGATTGCCCAATAAGATTTGTGCTCGATCTCCATAGGTAGATGGCAAGCCTTACCATAGAGCAACCGGAAGGGGGACATGCCTATAGGGGTCTTGTAGGCAGTCCTGTAAGCCCAAAAGCTTCCTCAAGCCTTTCACTCCAGTCCTTACGAGATGGTTTCACAATCTTCTCAAGTATTCACTTCACTTCCCGGTTAGAGACTTCAGCTAACCCATTTGTCTAAGGGTGATAAGGAGTGGCCAGCTTGTGATTGACTCCATGTTTAGCCAATAGAGACTTGATGGTCCTGTTGCAGAAGTGTGTTCCTTGGTCACTGATGATTGCTCTTGGAATGCCATACTTGCAAAAGATATGAGAACGTAAAAACATGGCAACAGTAGAAGCATCATCTTTCCTAGTTGGCACTGCCTCTACCCATCGAGACACATAATCTACTGCAAGTAATATGTATGAAAACCCAAAAGACGAAGGGAAGGGACCCATAAAGTCCATGCCCCACACATCAAAGATTTCACAAAAATGCATAGGTCTTAGAGGCATCTCATGCTTCCTACCCAAACTCCCAAACCTCTGACACTTATCACAAGACTTGCAGAAAGAATAAGCATCCTTAAATAGAGAAGGCCAATAAAAACCACACTCTAAAACCCTCCTAGCAGTCCTATTAGCACTAAAATGCCCCTCACAAGATAAAGAATGTGCAAAGGTAAGGATAGAGTGGATCTCATTATTTGGAACACAGCGTCTGATAATCTAGTCACTGCATTGCTTCCACAGGATTGGAGCATCCCAGATATAGTATCTTGCCTCCCTCTTCAACTTATCAATAAGATCAGAAGAGTCAACTCCCTGTGTGCCTTCAGGTAACCTACTAAGGTGGTCAGCTACATGATTCTCCGCTCCGGCTCTATCTCTAATCTCGATATCAAACTCTTGTAGCAGCAAAGCCCATCTCAGCAGTCTAGGTTTAGACTGAGGCTTCTTAAATAGGTACCGAACCGCTGCATGATCTGTAAAGACAACCACTCGAGAGTTTATTAGATATTGTCTAAACTTATCCAAAGCAAAAATAATAGCAAACAGTTCCTTCTCTGTAGTGGTATAATTCACTTGAGCGGAATCAAGTGTCTTGGAGGCATATGCGATGACTCTAGACTGTTTCTCCTCCCTCTGTCCAAGCATGGCACCTACTGCAAAGTTAGAAGCATCACAAGACAACTCAAAATGTAAATTCCAGTTAGGTGCAGTGAGAATAGGAGGTGAAACAAGCATAGATTTCAAAGTGTCAAAAGCATGTCTAACTCATCATCAAATTTAAATTCAATATCCTTTTTCAATAAGGTAGAAAGAAGCAGAGCAACTTTACTAAAATCCTTAATAAAGCACCGATAGAAACCTACATGCCCTAAGAAAGACCTCAAATCCTTTAAACAAGTAGGATAAGGAAGGGATGAAATAACTTCAATTTTGGCCTTATCAACCTCAATCCCCTTTTGGGAGATGAGGTAACCTAAAACTATCCCTTTATCAACCATGAAATGACACTTTTCAAAGTTTAAAACCAATTTCTTATCGATACACCTCTCAAGAGCCTGCTCTAGGCTATTCAAGCACTCCTCAAAACTCTCACCGTAAACAGTGAAGTTATCCATAAAAACCTCTATGTTTTGCTCTAGAAGATCACTAAATATCGCCATCATGCACCTTTGAAAGGTGCCTGGAGCGTTACACAACCCAAATGGCATCCTTCAATAAGCAAAGGTACCAAAAGGGCATGTAAAGGTAGTCTTGTCCTGATCTTCAGAAGCAATAGGCACTTGAAAATAGCCAGAAAAACCGTCAAGAAAACAATAGTGAGACTTTCCTGAAATTCTTTCCAACATCTAATCTATAAAAGGTAATGGAAAGTGATTCTTTCTCGTAGCATCATTCAACTTCCTATAATCTATACACACTCTCCAAGCATTTTGAACTCTAGTTGGAATCAGTTCATCATTTTCATTTCTCACTACTATGATACCGCTCTTCTTTGGTACTACTTGTACCAGACTTACCCACTCACTATCTGATATGGAATAGATGATCCCAGCACTCAACAACTTTGAGACTTCCTTCTTAACCACATCTAGAATGAGAGAATTCAATCTCCTCTGTGGTTGCCTAACTGGCTTGGACCCTTCATTCAAAAGGATCCTGTGTGTGCAAACTGATGGATTAATTCCTGGAATATCCCCTAAGGACCATCCTATAGCTCCCTTATGACTCTTTAACACAGAAATCAATCTTTCTTCTTCAGAACTATTCAAAGAACTGGAAATAATAACAGAAAATTTAGAATCAGCAGCAAGAAAGACATATTTCAAATTAGGGGGAGGGGTTTCAGTTCTAAATCAGGAGGTTGCACAACAGAAGGAACTAATTCTTTTATGTCAAGTGCATTCAATGCAAGTGGCATGTCCATATGGCTTAGGGAAGGAGATATAAGCTCATCATGATGTGTATGTCCTCCACTTCCCAACTCAGTGCCATTCTTGGATGACCTACAAAAAGAAGGTCGATATCAATTTTATCAACAAAAACATCAAGTAAATCACAAGAAAGAGTAGGATTAGAAGTGACTAAGTCAGTAGCAAGCTTGTTGCTAGCCTCTTCTAATGTTCCAGCACCACTCAAAAGAGAAGCTACCGATGTAGCTTGTGTAACAGCTCCTTTATCATCAGTACCTGCAGAATCAACAAACTTGCCTTTCTCAAGGCTATCATCAAGTGTAATATTCAAGGCAGAATCACAGTTAAGACAAGATGATGCATCAAAATCATGAGAGATGGAAAGGTGGTGATCAACTTCTAAACAGTTAACACACACCACGTCACCATAACATGAGCAAAAAGAAGAAGAATAAGGGGTAGATAAACAAGTAAATGCATCATCATACTCAACAATCTCGTCATACCAGTCATGTTCATGCATCTCAAATTCATGTAAATCATCAACATCATCAACAGCACAATCAATCAAATTAACACCCAAGTAAGAGCAATCTACATAACCTTGACTCATAGCATCAAAAATGTTGAAGGTAATCTGTTGGTCCCCAAAGCCCATGGTAATGACTCCGTCTTTCACATTAATTATGGTTTAGGCTGTTCTAAGAAAAGGTCTTCCTAGAATCCAAGTGCTATCGGCTTTAATTTCATCAGTCATATCTAGCACATAGAAGTCAGCTGGGAACACAAGACCTTTCACTTGCACCAAAATGTCCTCAAGAAAGTCCTTAGGATGTCTCACAGTCCTATCAGCTAGACCTAGCACAACACTCGTGTCTTTCAAGGCATGGATACCTAAACTCTCGTAGATAGAGGTAGGCATAGCATTTATGGCTGCACCTAAGTCTAGTAAGGCATGTGAAATGTTTGTTTTGCCTATGGTACAGGGAATAGTGTAGGAACCCGAGTCTTTACGATTAATAGGTAACTGTGGCTTGAAGATAGCACTAACACTAGACCCCAGTTGGATTCTCTCACTATACCTATACTTCCTCTTGTTTGTACATAAATCTTTCAGAAACTTAGCACACTTAGGCATCTTCTTAATCAAATCAAGTAATAGCACATTAACCTCAAGTTTGCTAAACATTTCAAAAAGCTCATCATTATCTTTCTTTTCAACAACTTTCTTACTCATGAGATATGAATGAGGAAAAGGCAAGTCATAAATGTTTACCTCATCACTTTTGGGAGGTGATCCTTTCTCTATTGGCCCTTTGGATTGAATGGAGGTCTCTTGAGTAGCCTTGGGAATGTCTTGAGTGGTTTTAGAAGAGGAGACTCAACTTCTATCTCTTCATCAACCGGTTCTTCATCCTCTTCATCTTCTTTGAATTGCACTTTCTTAGCACCAATTTTCTTACCGCTTCTCAATGTAATTGCATTCAAAGATTTAGGATTTATCACTATGTTGGAAGACATTAAACCACTAGCCTTAGCTTGCTGTTCACTCATACCATTTGACAACTTAGTGACATAAGAAGTCAAATTAAAGGTTCTAGTTTCCCATTGCTCCATACTATTCTCTAGGGCTGCAAATCTAGCTTCAAATTTAGCTTCAGACTTAGATATGTGCTTAGTCATTGCCTCAATGCCCTTGAGTATTCAAGAGAATCGCTCATCATCCTTAGACTGCGGTTGTTGTGGGGTAGACATGACTCTAGAAGATTCTCCTTGTAACCCTCCATAGTAAGATTGCCCTTGAGGAACCATATTCCCTTGAAACCCTTCTTGAACCTGCCTATTGTCACCTCCTCCCCATCACAGATTCGGATGAGCTTTCCACCCTTCATTATAGGTATTTGAGTATGGGTTCCATTGCTTGGATTGATTGACCCTTCCTTGATACATGGCAGAAACTTCCTCATATCTATGAGGGCAAGCAGCAAAGATGTGCATAACAGAGTTATAATGCTTACAACTAGGTGTAGTCATCTCCATAGAATTAGGATTCCGAGTATCAACAGGGTGAGTGTGAGATGTAAGCTTATTCAACTGTGTAGTCAAAGCAGCAATTTGAGAAGTGAATGTGTCCAATTGAGGAATGTGGACTGAAGAAGGATTAGTATGCATTCCATTGACATTTTTAGACTCCCTGATGTTATACTGTTGATGGTTCAAGGCCATTTTCTTGATAAGTTCCCATGCCTCCTCAGCAGTTAAATCAATGAGAGAACCCCCAGAAGCAGCATCCAACATCCCCTTGTCTTGGGTCTTAAGTCCATCATAAAAGTATTGGACTAACTGCTCATTCGGAATCTAATGGTGTGGACATCTAGAAAGCAAGTCCTGAAAACGGTTCAAGCAGTCATAAAGTGACTCATCATAGTCTTGCTTCGCAGAGTAGATCTCTTTTCTCAATGTGGAAGTCAGGAAGCAGGGAAATACTTCTCTAAGAATGCTTTTCTGAGGTTATTCCAGTTATGGTAGGCATCTGCCATATGCCTAGGCAAGCTCATGTACCATTCTCGTGCTTTGCCCTCCAGAGACAAGTGGAATACCTTCCAAAGAATCTCATCCAGATTAGCCCCAACCGGCTTCATGCTAGCACGTACCATAGAGAGAGATTTCAGATGATTGTATGGGTCCTCACCTGTCAAACCATAGAATTTAGGCAAAGAATTAAGTAGTGGACCTTTAATCTCAAAATTAACATCAATATTAGGGCATGCAACATTAAAAGGATCATAATTTGCATCAGAAGTAGTGGCTTCCCTAATGGTTCTTCTTCTAGGGTTACCTTCATTATTCTTTCCTACTCTATCATGTTCCCCATTATGTCTATTGCCCCCTCTGTCATTACCACCATTGTTGTTACCATTAGGATTATTAACTGTTTCCATTATGTCACCTAAGTCAACCACCAAATCTAGACCAGTTAAATTGTCTAGTTCAACCTCACTAGTCCTTTCTACCCTTTGATCTTGTCTAACTTCCTTTAAAGAACTTTGAAGCTCAGAATTGGAAAGAACTAGGGTTTTAGACCTACCCCTTCTTGGCATAAACAATCAATCAACCAGAAGCAATTAAGCAAAAGAAAACAAATGAATGCAGTGCAATGCAAGTGTATGTGTATGAGAATGAAAAATGCAATGAATGAAAAATCAAGATATTTAGTTGTGTTTTTGAGAAATTTTCTATGCAAAGGAAAGAAATGCTATTAAAAATCAAAAGAAACAAAAGCAAACTACTAAAGAAAATGCAAAAACTGATAAAAATGAAAACTAAAAAGGCTCAAGAAATGAACACCAATCAAGACTACTTGACACTTAATTACTAGGGAACCAATTTCTTGGCTCCCCGGCAACGGCGCCACTTGAAGTTAACTGCCCTTAATTTGTCGCTTTGGGGTTATTCCAAAAATTAACCTAATTAATGCAATATAGTGCACAATCCAGGTCGTATTCACTTTGAGGAGCCGAAAATTAAATTAAATCCTAATAAATAAATGCAAGTAACCTAAACTATAAAAAGGATTTTTAATTTGATAATTGCTAAGTAAACACCTTGAATTAAATTGAAATTAAAATAATTTTTTTGTTTTTATATAAAAATGATTAAAATGAATGGAGATTAAAGAAATGAAAATGAGATACACAAATAACACTGATAATAATCAATCCTCCAATTGAACAACACAGGCAATCCTCACTCCAAAAGATATAGGAGTTAAAATAATGAATTTAGAATTATAATTAAACTTTTAATCCAACAACTGAGCCACCTCGAATTGCCACAAAATATTTTCCTAAAATCCCAACTTACTAACTGCAACCAGAATAGTAAAATGGGATTAAGGATGCTAAGAACCAATGCTTAATTAGAATTCTTAAATCCAAAACAACAGAATTAAAGCTAGCAAGAGACAATATGATCCAAGATTCCAAGATACCTCAGAAAATCATAATATATTAACTCCAAAATCAATACAAATGTCATAACCACAACATTATAATTGAAATTAAAGCTATAAACAGTCCAATGTCAAATACTAAACAATAATCCAGTCACAATAATCTCCAAATATAATCAGATTAAATAATAAAAATTTTCTAATAATCAGAATAACTATCCTAAAACCTAGAAATTGTTAAACAATTATTAGACAAGAAATTAAAGCAACTAAAACTCCCCTTTAAAGATCTAAGCTCCTGCCATTGTTATTGAATTAGAGGATTATAGAGCTCTAGCCACGATTTGTCATAAAAAAATGCCACCTCCAGCAGTCTACCATATCCAACCATGAAGAATATTGAAGGAGGAGTGAAGATTCAACAAGAATAGGATATGGAGGCCTGATTACAGGTTCACTGCGTCACTGCTCTGTTCTGATTCTGTCGTGCTGTCACAGTCCTCTGGTCCTCACTGGTTCTGTTGACGCCGAGAAGAAGAAGAAGATGAAGGGGATGGGAGAGAATGGCTCAAGACTGAGCCCCCGTCGTTGCCCTCTGGTCCTTCGGTCTCGCCGTCAGCTTGCTGGAGATGGTGATGGAGAGTGTGTCGCTGGCCTCCCCTGTTCCCATTTCTTCTTTTTTTCTCGCCGCCAGCCAGCTCGTTCAGCGTGTGTGCGTCTCTCCCTTTGATGATAATAATAGGTTATTAGTGAGGGGAGCAAAACGCAACGTTTTGCACCCTTTTTTAATTATTTTTTATTATATTTTTTCTTTTTTATTTTTATTTTTATTTTTTTAAATCTTCTAAAAACCTGCAAACAAAATTCAAGAATAAGGTAGCATTATTTGTCCTCAAAAATCAATTAGTCACAATTAAACCAGAATATGACAATTTTGCCCCTATAAAATAATAATTCAAAATAAAATATATTAAATCAATTAACAATCAATTAAGGCCAAAAGAGACCAAATTAAGTTGACAAAACTCATATAAAAGATATCAAAATATATAAAAATAATTGAGTTTGTCATTGTTATTTTCTTACTTTAGAACATGTCATTATAGGTTGTTCAATTGTTATTGAGATTTTTAGTAATTATTTTTTTATTGAAATTTTTCAGAACTTGTCATTACGTTTCTTTTATAAGACTTTCTTGCAATTCTCTAATTTTTGTTAAATTATTATTCTCCCGCCTATGTAGAAGTTATGCTTTGAACCGTGGAGATGGTGGGTGATTGTGGCAAGTGGGGCGTCTTTTTGTATTATACCAGTCTCCTAACCTTTAAAAGTTTATGCCGTTCAAAAAATTTTTATTGAGGTTTTAATTTTATTATATACTACTTCTAGTCCTTAATATAAGAACTAGTTGACTAATTTTAGTAAATTAAGAAAGTTTATTAAGTTAGTTATTTGTAATAATTATGTGTTGTCTTTCCTAGAATACCCTTGTTAATTAATAATGTGTATTAGCTAAAACTATCATTTGATAGAATCTTTATCATGAACAATTATTATAAGAATTATTTTGAAAAAAATAGATAAATGTAAAAGCCAAAGTGGATTGACTTTTATATTGAAGATCAAATTTAATGTCAAAATAGTTCTTACATAAAGATCAGAGGTTGTATTTGCATCCAGCATATAGAAAACACTTCTCCAGTATACTTTGTGCTTCAAATATGCGTATTATATAGCCATGATTTTACTCAATTTATAGCTTAATATATAAATTATTGACAAATCGCTATTTTGTTATGTATTTTATATCTGATTTGGAGATTTTATTGTGTTACTGAGCTTAAAATGCAAGTATTATCAATGTTTAAAAGGGATTAAAGTGTCATATTTTATGATTTCTCCCAAGCATTTGACTTTTGGATTTGTTTTGTAGGCAACCCGGGAGAAGATAGAAATTCAAAGGTGACGGTGATCATAGCAATCAATGATTAGAATGAATGACAAATGGGGACCTAAATCGAAGAAAATGCAAAGAAAGAAGTGTAGATAAAACGAACCGTTTGGAGGTGGGATTGGATTTTCTACTTCTCGCTGGCATCTTCATTCAGATTCACAATCCCAGAAATCATCCATCCACCATCGCAATCTCCATCTTTTCACACTTGGGTTTCTCCGCCTTGTCCATTCCATCTCTCGATGCGGCCCGATTCTTCCACTGATTCCACATCCTCCGTCGCGTTCTGCCATGGCGGCTGTGACTATGAAAGCATTCGGTGAAGCTTCCACGGAGCAGAGGCGGGGCTAAGCGTTCGATCTCTCAGGGCAGTGGGCTAGTGGCTGGAGGTCGGAGCTTATACGGGAGTTCATTGCATCTATTATCCCTCTTCTTCATTGCATTTCTGATTCTAGGTCTTAGATGTTAGTTGTGTGATGTTGAAGGAAATACGAGATCAAATTTGAAACTAAATACATAATAGATTACCCATAACTCGTTGCACCATCAAAAGGCCCAGAGTAAAACCCATCATATTCCATCTTCATATATTAAAAAATTTACATAGTAAATCCGCCAATTAAAATCCATGTTAGAACGAGGATGAAGCTTCAATATATATACTCCCCAAAAACTCAAACAACTTCTAACAGGACAAAACATTTTGGATTGGGAGCAGCCCTGAGAGATTCAAGCTTAAAACCACACTTTTTGTCAATTGAAAATGAAGAGGGAAGGAGAAATGGAACAATCTATTCCTAACTTGATGCTCAAGACCGAATTCATTAAGCTCAACGATGACGTCAGATTGCCATAGGGATCTGACTCTAATGCAGCCAATATGAAACTAGTTTAATGCAAGAGATCAATCATACTCTAATTCAAGAATCAGAAACAAATCACAATACAAATCAATAGCATCCAAATCCCTAACACAGAAGTCACCACACGGGAGACTCATTTCAAAAATCTAACTACTAGAATTGGGGTACCCTATACCTCATCTAAGGTCCCTCATTACAAGGCAATCTTATTCAAACTTACACAAAGCATGTAACATCCTTTGCTAAAACATAAAAAGAAAGCATAGAATCATACATATTAAACAATAACAGTGAAAAACAAAAGGTAAAGATGCATCTGGCACCATGATCTTACTTTTGTATGGTGCATTCAGCACCTCAATCTTATATCTTTTGTGCATCTAACACCCTAATCTTATTTTTTTGGTGCATTCAGTACCCTAAAGATTGGGGTGTAAATTTTATCCGTAAGTTGGAGCTAATAAATGTATACATATAAAAATAGTTAAAGTACTGATATTATGTAAATTTTATAACGCGGAGCATGGTAAGTTTGATTTAGGTCCTTTTCGCTGATAAAATTTTCAATGGGAGGAATTTTCCCTGCTTTATTCTGCACTACCTTTTTTTTTTTTTTTGGGTTTTTACTATTCCGTCTACGCTTACTGGTTACCACGAATGAGGGATGAAAGAAGGGTTGTGTTTACCATGTAAGTTAGGTATAAGAGAAGGAAGTAGAAAAATAATGGGAATAAAAAAGAAGGTACTAAAAGATAAACCGTGTGGTGCCACCAGGAGCTACAAAGCAATCACTTTTTGTTATTTGGCCTTGCCATCCTTGGTTGGTACAAATAATTCACATGGAGACACTGTACCAAACATGCACACTCACAAAAAATCAATCAAGAAAGGGGCATGTATTTAAATCAATGTGTCTGTCTGTGTATATTAATATTTGGATTTTTCCAGGTTAAAATATGCCTCAAAATATTTTTTGAAAGGACAAAACATCCTAGGCTTTTCAAGGGGAAAAAAAACTTGATTGCCATCGATGAATTATTACATATGGCTGTTCCTAGAGGACTAAATTTAAATGCTTCTTATAAAAAAATAAATAACTCGGTCATATCCCTCTTTCTCTATATCTGGTTTTTATCCTTTTATTCTCTATCTCCATCGTCTTTGATATAGCTATTCTTGCTTAGCACTTTCTTTTGCAAAAAGGAATGACGTGAAATTTTTTTTTAATTTTCCTATTCGTATAAATTAAACAAAATAGAAAATAGGAATGGAAGACTTTTAGTTTAATTTGTTAGAGAAGTAAATGCATAATTGATTTGAAATGACTCGGAGAATTGGATAGAAACGCAAATTACCCCGAAAATTGAAACTTTTTCTGCACATAACTACCCACTAGAAGGATTATTTTCCACAGACCAAGCATGGAAGGCTAAAAAGAATAGTCCCTTTCAACTTTGAAACAACGAAAATATGAAACTTTTGATTCCCTAATATTTATTTCACATAAAAATTATTTTTTACATTTTTATGAAAAATGTTAGGCTTTATACTGTATACTGGAATCCTAAATTTTTCAGAGCGGTCAAAGTCGTCTCATGGAGTCAATGACTTTGCCTTATTAAGAAGGTGGCATTATGGCGTTCTTTTAATTTACTTGACTGTATTCATCAATGGCCATTCTAATATATTTTCTGTTTTACTTCGTTTAATTATTTTCCATAACGCTTTGCTTAACTTCTACGAAGCAAGGAGGAAAGAGCAGTGGCGATGGAGGAAATATCGACTGCGTCTGCCATGTGATTCATGGAATTAGCTTTTCTCTTTTGTCTTAATTTTGGTTTTCTCTTTTTGACCTTTATCGTTCACCATTGATTTAATTTGATTAAAATTTGATGTAAATAGCTTACAACATAAATTATTATTAAAAATTTTTTATGTTTTTCACTTTATGAATGGTTGAAATCAAATTTTAACAATTTAAATTTATTATATGTTTTTCATATAAACTTATATGAATAGTTTTATAAAATAATAAATTTGAACAGTTAAAATTATAATTAATGGTAGTGAAAATGAAAAAGGAGGGGTTAAAAAGACTAAGATAAAGAAGAGAATTTACTTTTGTAGTTAAGTCGAGTTATTCAGAAGGAACCAAAAAAAATGAGAATAAAAGAAGGTGAAAAATAAATATAAACCTTGTGGAGCCAGTTAAGACTTTTAGATTTATCTTTATCTAAATAAATACAAAAACTACAACTTTTGCAAGATCTTTAATTAGAAAATCACTGATCCGTTTCCATGCATTTCATGTCATTCCAAATTTAATTGTAAACATAAATATATGATACCGAAGGCCCTTAAATCGAGATAAACTCCTCCACATATTTACCTCGTAGACCGTAAAATCACTTCTGAAACCATGGTTTGGTTTCCATCCAAACACCCCTTACGGAAAAGTGCTTATGAGAAGCACTTTTCAGGATATCCAAACACCCCCTAAAGCCATGCTCCGATGTAAGAAAAGCTAGCCACTGGGCTTTAACATGGGTTCCCTTTGAGTAACTAGAGGGCTAAAGGGAAATAGTATTGGAAGAACATTTCTGTAAGCACCTTCTCTGTAGGAAAGGTTCCATGAGATGGTTTAACACTCTCCCACCACCTATTAGTAATATCTACAAATAATACAACTATTACTTTCACCTTTTGATGTGAAGTGCATGGTGCTAGAAAGAAGATAGTCTCTAAGCAGTCGATCCAAAGAAAGGGAACCTATGGCTCAATGTAAACTTTGTAACTTTTAGCCGAATTACACCTCATTATTGGAGAGCTTGGCGTATTCATATTAAATAGATGAATCCTGTTATTTGTGGTTAGTTAGTGGGTTCTATCAAATGTTATAATGACGTTATAAAGATTGTTGATGGAGTTTCATACATTCAAATTACATCTTGAATTATTATATATATTTTTATAAAACTGCTTAAACTATGTTATACGAATTTATATTTTGCCTGCTTAACCACCTTGTAATCACTCCTTGTATGTTTGTTGAATTGGAATTGTAGTTATTGTATCTACTTGACTCATCCCATGGTTATTTATTATTTTCACGCAAAGGTTTAGATGTTGGTTCTAAGGAAAAGTTATCCGAAACTTGAGTTTTCTTTTTTACTCTGTATAAACTCCTTTTGTTTTACATGTGTTGATCGATGTATATTGCTAAATTTTAGGACCTTTTTATTATATATATATATATATACTTAACATATTTTGAATATTCTTTTGCATACTGAGACTTGTATTGTTAGGCGAAGTCCTTTTTTGGATACACGTGACTTTTATTTTAGTTGTGGTTTTTATAATATGTTGTTATTATGTGTGCTTCAAATGCCCTGGCTCATATATGACTTGTTTTAGTTATAATTCTGGGGTTCAGAGTTTTATGATGAATTTGATTATTCGATTATCCCTTACTATGGTAAATATTTTGCTACCATGAAAAAGTTGTTAGTGCTTTGTTATAGATGTGAAATTTTAATAATTATGGCAGACTTCTACTTGATTGGTTTTGCTTTTCTTTTACCATAGTTGACTTTTCAAAATGATTAATAAAGTCTTTTATAACTATGATAGTTTTTGGTTATATGATTTATTTTTTCTGTCATAGTTATTATTTAAAGGTTTTGGGTTAACTCTTTTTTTTCCCCCTACTATAATAGCCATAAAAAATTTAATCACTTGTTAATAAGCAAGTAATTGTACGGTTATAAGGAGTTGTTACCCAAAGTAAGCTCAAATACATGGATAGATGCACTTGGTAGTACAAATTAAATCTTTTATTTTTTTTATGTTTTTAAATTTAATCAGTGGCATAATATATGTAACTTCTTGTTATACATAGTTCTATTGTTATTACTTTGTCAGTCTTAATTGGTTGGTTAAAATATGATTTTCTCGCTTGCATAGAAATTAATTAAACATCTATAAAGTGTAAGACTATAAAAAGGAATATATCCATCCAAAAAATTGTCCCTCATAAAAAGTAATGAAGGGCGTAGATTTTCTTTAACTTGAATTGAATAGCCTATCTATGCTGATTCATTATTACTACAATTTTTTTAAAAAGATAAACTTTTCTCCCCCAATCCTACCGTCATCACCATCACACGTTTAAGTTTTTTCCTTTTTTTTTTAAGAGCAAAAAAAAAAAAAGGCCAAAACGAGAGTTCCCCATTCAAAAGGGTCAACCGTCATCGTCAATTCCATTTTGTTCTAGCAACAGGCAGATTCAAGCTAACGTCATGCATTCGCTAAGGCGAAGACAAACAAACTTGGCAACGATGAATATAAAAATTTGGTAACTTGGTACCAAAAAAACTAGTCTCTTATATCATGGTAAACTAAGATCCAAATTTTTATTAGGAGATATGCTTACATTTAATACCCGATAATATCTTAAATAAAATTGTCAGTAATAGGATGATATTTATGAGTAACAAAAAATGATAAATATAAAAATTAATTTTTTAAAAGATTTTTAATTAGGTACCAAATAAATTCATGGTAATCATTGCTCCGTTGCCATGAATAGCACGTCATTCCATTTTTAATTGTCAATGACGTGGTATGCATGCATAGGGAGACACTATTTATCCCCAGACAAGTATCTAACATCCTTTCTTGGTATTACAATCATCTTTAACATCTGTCTCTTTCCCTTTATTTTATTTTCGAAGGACTTCATTACGATTGCCTAACTTTTTACTTTTTCTATGTAATTGCGTGTTTAACATTTATTCAGAAAGACCGAATGTCACATAGTATCTACTTAATGATTTAGTTCAAGCTTTAATTTCTCATCACGACCCTGCAATGTGATAATCAATCTTCTCATCAGAGATGCTCTCAATCTTACATTCCACGAAAGGACCAAGCACATTAAATTGGATTGTTACTTAGTTCGTAGAGAAGCTGCAAGCTAAAGTTATTCATTTGCTTCCTGTTCTCTTTGCTGACCAGCTTGCCATTCGATGCGTTCACTAAATCTTTTACACCCCACTGGATTCCATGAGCTTATCTCAAAGCTTGACATGAAAAATATTCATGCGCTCCTGGTTGAAAGGTGTGGCAAGCATATTATAACCTTTTGTTAAGTTATTATAGCTAGATTCTGTTACTGTAACTTAGCTTACTAGTTATGATGTAACTCTTCGTTTTTTATAGGACAACCTTTTGTTATTATAGCCGTTTGAACTTTCTCTTTTTATTCTTTTAATATTTATTTTTGTCTTGCTTGCAAATCTCTTTTATCCTTGACATATTTTTTTATTCTCCTGATTTTTCTTCAAATTAAATATTCACTTTTTTTTTTCTGCCAACCAAATATTCACATACATAAGCATACGTCTGTCTATATATTCATTACAAATCTCAGAAGAAGGAATCACATCCTAAGCACTCTCCTCCATTATATGCTTCCTCTCAGTTCCTTTATATTCCATTAATGGACGCATTATATGCAGCTTCAGTGCATAGTTCCTTCAGTAATGACGATTCAACCCTCACCTATTGTTTCAGTGGTATAACCATAATGTGTATTCTTATATTATGTGTAAACTTGGTGGCAATTACCCATGCTGCCTTGCCTACTCCTGAGCTATACTGGAAGTCCATGCTTCCCACTACTCCAATGCCTAAATCTATTGCAGATCTCCTTCACCCACCTCATGAGTATTGTATTGCTCTTCATTGCTAATTTTCTTCGAGCTAAGTTTCCTGATTCATTGCTAACATAAGGTTCAGGCTGCCAAGTCATCAGGTGACCGTGGGAAGGCAATATCATGCCATCGTCCTTGTCCTGGTCCTGCTCCCTTTGAGTTAGTTTATTATGGTCGTCCTCAGGGTAACTTTGAGACCAAACTCCAACGTAACCCCAACACAGCTCGCTTGTTCTTGGAAAAGGATTTGAAGGCTGGTCACAAAATGAACTTTTTCTTCACGCGGTCCTCCAAGAAAGCATCCTTCCTGCCTCGTCAAGTCGTCAAATCCATTCCTTTTTCTTCAACCAAGGTATACCTAGCGTCAAACTCATTCTGCCATTTCTGTAATCACTGATAATTCATGTAGGAAGAAGACAATTAAACAGTGCGAGGAGCCGGCGATTACAGGAGAGGAGAAGTATTGTGCAACATCCTTAGAATCCATGCTTGATTATACCATTATGAAGCTTGGCAGAAACGTGCAAGCTTTGTCTACGGATGTGAAAAAGAAGGAAACAAAGAAGCAACAATACACAATAAAGAATGGGTTGAAGAAGGTGGGAGAGGCAAATGTGGTGGTATGCCGCAAGCTCAATTATGTGTATGCTGTGCTTCTCTGTGACAAAATGGAGAACGCAGTTGCCTATACGGTGT
This sequence comes from Neltuma alba, assembly GCF_004799145.2. Taxonomy (NCBI): domain Eukaryota; kingdom Viridiplantae; phylum Streptophyta; class Magnoliopsida; order Fabales; family Fabaceae; genus Neltuma; species Neltuma alba. The sequence goes on from NW_021633545.1 coordinate 24,595, forward strand.
CGTTGGAGGGGGCCGATGGCAGCACAGTGAAAGCTGTGAGTGTGTGTCACAGAGACACATCGCAGTGGAACCCGAAACATTTGGCCTTCCAAATGCTGAAAGTAGAACCAGGGGGTGTCCCAATATGCCACTTCCTTCTTCAAGACTCCATTGCGTGGGTTCCCAAACAAAACTAAGCATGAACTTCAGTGTTATATGTGTGTGGTGATAGAGAATCTGTGTCCTACTTAAACGACATCACTTGTTTCTCTGTTCTAAATACATGATATATATGCATGGCTTTCAATTTCTCTTAAGTTTTAGGATTTAGGGTTTTAGGTAAACTGAAATTAACATTTTAACCACTATGCCTCTTTCCTTTCATGTTGTAACTAAGAATCCAAGTTTCCCATTTGTGTACCGGCAGTGTTAAGATCTCTATGTATGTTGTATTTTGATAAATAGCATGTCTTGTTTGTGTGTTCCAGTTAGATCTTCCGAAGACGTACAGATTCTCGACAGTTCATACCTTTGAAATTTTGATGGAAGATATATATAAATAAAATATTAACTAATTTCTTAATATATATATATATATATCTTCCAGATAAAATGAAACTTGAAGAATGGAAATTATAAACAAGGACACATAAAGAGATAAATTATTCATAATAAATTTCAATTTCAATGATTATTCTGAGACTTTGATCCCTTTCATAAGGGGAAACAAGTGTGCACTGACTCCTAGAAACAGGTAATTTCATTATTCGGTTCCTACTTATTTATTATTCTCCCACAGGAAATCTAATGAATTGTGGTACAAGGGATGATGAATTATGATGCCAAATTGTCTTTACTCTTTGAATAATTGAACTGTATTATTAGGTAATTGGTTGGAAGATGTCACTTAAGAATTGAATTGTATCAGCTACAGGAAATTATTTCAACTTGTCACTCGTCAGTGATTTGGAAAATTTTCGAGTCATTGGTTAGAAGCAACAAAATTGTAATCAATCGACCATCAATGAATGATGTGCACGGAGTGCCCATAATAAAGAGAGTTATTTTCTTTCTTTCTTTCTTTGTTTTTTTTTGGAGGGAGAGTTGTTTTTCTTTGTTAGCTACGATCCTTCTAGCTTTTAAAAATGGAGGAAAAATCCATACAAACCAAAAATACATGGATTCCCTAAATCTTTATATCTGTTACGAACTCTTTGATATTACATGAAAATAGCAATCTGCAGGAATTACTTTAGTTCTAAAAATTTTTGGAGTTATTCTTCTACCAAGAGAACTTCGAAAAATTCATTATAGTTTATTCAGAAGAAAAGTTTATGAGTTAATTTTTCATCGTGAATAAGGAGTTGTAGAGTCATCTCATAAAGAATTTTCGAAAGATAGAAAAGTTCATCATAATTTCTTCAAAATGGTTCCCTTTTAAAAACTTGTATTGGCCACATATTGCAATATCTAGAGAATTGGATGTGATGGGCGAACACATGCAAAGACTTTTTGTTCTTATTAAATAATTATCAATAAATCAAGAATTTAAATGATCTCATTCAACTGTTGATTTAATTATTTTCTGTGAATTTAAAAAATTTGCTAGAAACAAGTGAAGTTTTGGTAATAATTGAGCTCCCACACAATAAATGATGCGTAAAAAGTTATATAATGAAATTTCAAAATGGTATTTAATCTCATACTCCTTCTAGTTTAAAATCTAAGATAAACTTTATCTATTTACATTTATTAAGAAATTAGTTAAGATCAATTTAAAACAATAAATATATAAGACATTTTTTTTCCCCTCAAATAAGTTATCATTAATAAAGAGAAGGAGTACTGGTCAAAAAATTTAATAAAGAGAATGAGTAAAAAATGTAACAAATGATCAAAGAAGAAAGAGAATATATAGAGAAAATTTTTTTAAAAACTCGTTAAATGTTTAGATAAAATAAATATTAGGAAAAAAAGACACTAAAATATCCTCAATAATACTAACTGACAAATGAGTGTATCTAAATTTCAAAATTCCAATTCAAATCCCAGGTACCTTTTTAGAATTTTAAAATCTTGTAAAATTATACAAATGCCCTTTATGATTTTTTTACTATTTTTTTTAAATATTGCCACCTCAGCAATTCTGGCAGTCGGAGCTCCAATGCCGAAAACCTTGCTGGCAACCAACCACCAAAGCTCTAGCGACATGTTACCGAAACTCAGGTGACCGGTCATCAAACCTCTGATGACTACTCTTTATTATGTATTGACTACTCTTTTTTAGCTATTGACTATATTTGCTTTTAAACTCTGATGATTACTCTTATTAAGCTGCTGACTACTCTAGTAACATGATTGACTATTTTAATTTTTAAAATTTTGATGACTATTTTTATTTAACTATTGACTACTTTTGTTTCAAAAATTCAAAAAATGCATTAAATATTGTTGGAGATTTAATGACTATTTTTTATTTAGTTATTTACTACTCTTGTGTAGTTAATAGCTATATAAAAGTAGCAACTAGAACTTTGAAAACAAAAGTAGTCAATTGTTAAATTAGAGTAGTCAATAGCTATATGAAAGTAGTCACTGACAGTAAGGACAGTGTTGTCATTTTACAAAATTTGAAAATCTAAAATGGTATCTGGGGCCTGAATTGGGATTTTAAAATTCACCTACCCTTATTTGTCATTTAGTAATTTTAAGAGTATTTTACTGTCTTTTTTCCTAAATATTATATAAAAAACCCAAGCCTTTTAATGACCAAAAAAAAAGTTTATTTTATGATAAAAAAAGTTTATTTTATATATTCAACCAGAGGGGGTAATATTATACTTGAAGAATTTTTGCATCTGGGTTTCAACTAATGCGCTTGATTAGTTGCTGTAATTTTTAGCTTCAAACACAAAATTCTTTAAGTATTCTTTCAAATCTTGCATAGGCAAAGCAAGACGTCAGTCCCACACTTATCACAAGTAACTCAAATTATCCTTATCAGTAGATCCATATATACAGTAATACAGCATATAATCTAAAATTATATATTCGACTTTCTTTATCTATTTTCTGATTATTTTAAAAATTTATTCAGATACTGTAAAATTTCTTATATGCGATATTGTTTTTTGAAAAAAAAAAGGTAATGTTTCAGTAATAAAGAGGTTTAATTAAACAACCATGCCCTATTTAGACAAGTCCTTGATGAAAAAGAAAAGGATGTACATTTTATGGGAAATTATCCTTATCAATAGATATAGAAAGTCGCATGTATAATTTAGATTCTATGCTATATATATATATATATATATATATTTATATATATGGATCTAAATTAATTGGTCTGCAAACATTGAAAGGTTAATATCAGTGGACCCTCTAAAGGAAAAATAACAAGTCATTTTCGGAGAATTTTCAAAATGGCCCCCCTATTTGGTAGAAAAAAACACCCGAAGTCAAATGTATCGAAACCAAAAAACGGGTTAGAAAAAAACACCCGAAGGCAAATATATAGACTCAGTTCAATCGCAAGTGAAGAAACCAAGGAAGATGGAAGCAAAGTAACGAAGAATACTGAAAGATGGGAATTTGGGTGAGATTAGAAGTGTGGTGGGTGGTGACTGTTATTATAATATTAGTGTTTAATGGGTAACATCTTTTAAAAAAATTAATACAGCACTCACCGGATGTTAGAGTTTGAAGAATAACTTCTGAAAAAAAACAGATTTTAAGATTTTAAAGAATAGATTTAAAAAAAATTTATTTTTTAAGTATAGATTTTAAAATAATAAATTTTGTGAATAGATTTTTAAAAAGATATTATGACTAGATTTTGCAAAAAAATTTATTTTAATAAAATAAAAATGTTTAGATAGTTGTTTTCATAATCATTTTTATGTGAAAATCATTAAAAAGAACGTATGTTAATATGATAATTATATAAAATATATTTTAATTTTAATATTTGTTTAAAATAATAAATTGTATATAAAAAACAGTTAATTTTTAATTTTACCCCTAAAAAAAAATTATGGGTAAAATGGTATCACTAAAATTATACCTTTATCCTTTATATTTTTGTCATGTTTCATCCGCAGGCGTCATAACTTAGTCATTCAAGTTGGTGAAAAATTATGACTCGGCATCCTTATCAAGTTATTGGTGCTCCATCTTTTCAATACTTTACTAGCTGTAAAGGCGCCCAATGATGCAGTTTCGATTGATTGTTGCTGTGATGGATGCAATGGATCTTGGAAGTGGCCACAAATTATAAAGGAATCCCCCTTTTATTTCTCTTTCATTTTTTTGGGATGAAGTGAGTGACCCAAGAAGACGCAAGAAAAACAACCACCCAATCCGCGTGACAGAATCCCGTCAGGAAATCTTGCGTCACACAGATTGCGTACTATGGGGTTTTTTTTTTTTGGCCTGAAGAGTACTAGAGGTTGTTGAGTTGTCTGCTTTTTTTTGAGCTGTTATTCTTTGAATAAATAAATATATATACATACATATATTACCTCTTATTTTAAATACAACAACTAGTTAATTAATTTAAGTATATTAAAAAAATTAAATTAGTTATTTATAATAAATAAGTGTTATTTTTTAAAAATATTTTTACTAATCAAATTTATTAGTTAAAACTATTATTATTAAAAAGGTCATCTTAAAAAAATAAATAAATATAAAAAATAAAGTGAATTGAAATTTTATATTTAAAATTAAAATAAAAATTAAATAAGATTTTATATTAAAAATAAGAGGTAATGTATATATATGGAGGCGGGTATATTCAAACTCGTTAAAAGGTATATAACAGGACGGAAGAAAAAGGCATATAATAGTTTATTTTTAATGACATTAATCAATTTCAGTGCACCACGATAAGATCTCATATTTTTCATGTTCATTTTTTATTACCACCACCACCCAGAAAGGAAAAAAAAAAAAACTTTTTTCCAATTCATCACTCAAAGTCCCCAAAACATATTTATATATAAATTAAGGTAAAACTTTTTCACATACTTACATTATATTTTATAAATAATAAATAAAAAGTTGTTTTTGAGCCTTTTTGAATGGAACTTTTTTTTTTTTTTATACAATTCCAAACGAAACCTTAATTGTTCAACTTTACCCATTGACCTCGTAATGTTTGCCTTCAAAAACCATTATACCCCGTTTGGTGGCAAGGAATTGGAAGGAGAGAAGCAAGAGGGGAAGAGGAATCAACATTTTTGTTTGTTTGGTGTGCGGGAAGGAACTCAATTCCACCAAAAATGCTAGAACTGACTTCCACCCTATGACCCATGAACTCATCCAGTTACATGGAAGTGAATTTTTTCAGACCATCATCCTCAATTTTATAATTTATTGACGAGTTTGCCCTTAACACTATAACCCTCCTTTCTTCCTAAACCATTCGACAACCTCCTCCTTTAGCAACCTCCGGCAATGACAAACCTCCATGAGAAGCACTGATAATGATGAAGAAGCAGAGCTGAAGACACCGCTGACTTTAGATCTAAAGGTAGAAGGCGACGACGGCTTCACCTGAGATTAGGAGGCAGCAGATTCATCATATAGTTGGAGGCGACAACTTCAGACCTATGAAGCACTGGAGCTGTAATCATTTTCCGCCATCGTCCTTGTCTCCCACCCTTTCCCTCACGGCGACGATGGCTTCAGATTTCTCAGATCTAAAGCCGTGAGCGAGACTTGCGAGTTGCAACCATCTTCTGCTATCGTCCTCGTGAGGGACAGGTTGTGCAGACTCGCGATCATCCAACTTGATTCAGACTCGCGACCGTAAGCCATGAAAAAGAGATTGTGATTTGCCCAAAACTCTCCGTCCTCGTCGTCTTCCTCTTCTCTTATTTTATGGCGATGCCTCTGCTTCTGAATCTTTTTTTTTTTTAATTGCTATTGATTGTTGATGGCTGATAGTTGTTAAAAATGGAGGACGATGGTTGTGTTTGTGGTGGCCGGTGCTTATGGTGGATTGCTGCGGTGGCTAGTGGCTGACGGCACGACTGAGAATGGGGGAGGTTTTCTTTTCTTTTTTTTAAGTCAAGGGCATATAGGTCTTTTCACATTATAAATGGACATTTTTATTAAAAGTTATATCTCACTTCTATTGGCATACCAAACATATACTTTAGAATTCACTTCCACTTCTACTTCTACCTCTACTTTCACTTCTATTCCTACTTCCACTTCCATCAAAAAACTCTTCCATCGTACCAAAGAGGGTATTAGAATCCATCACTCGCCAAAGAGGGTATTAGAATCCATCACTCGCCGTCTCACCTTGCACGGGTAAATGCTTGGAAAAATGGCTAAAAAAAGTATAAATATATAAAATTTTAATTCTCGCAGCTAACATTTAAAAATGACAGGATAGAAGTAAGGCCTAAACTGTCTTTTTGAAAATATTATGAAATTAGCCATATATCCTTATATAACATAAATGACATTAATAAAACTAAAAATAAAAAGTGTTGAATTGACAATAATAAGTATTGATTTGAAAATGATAAGTTTAGTATTTTTTTTTTGTTCTACGTTATTTTAGTTAGCTAGTTAATTAATAGGTTGTGAACTAAAAATAATAAGTATTAAACTGACAATAACAAGTAATGAATTGGAAATGACAACTTTCATAACTTTTTTTATTCTGCATTATTTTTTTTTTTGATAGCAAAAGGAAGCCTTAATCAAGCCCTATGTGACCGCTATTTGTAGCTTTGCGATCTGCCGCCAAAATAAAAGATAACTCCCGGGGTACATCGGTAACCACATGAAAGCCACTTGTTGCATCAAGCCCTTGCTTAGCGAGGAAGTCAGCCGCCTTGTTAAAATCCCTGTTCACATAGATAACATTCACCTCCCAATCCCTGTTCATCAACGAACGAATCTCGCAAATAACGTCATAGTCATAGTGGTGTTCCTCCGCTTCAGCTGTAATAAGCTCAATAGCGTTGTCTGAATCAGTTTCTAAGATAATTCGACAGTACCCACTGTCCCAAGCAAGCTTCAGTCCATGCAAGCATCCCCAGAGTTCTGCATGAAGTGCATCCCCATCGTCCAAGTTATGCACAAAGCCCCGTATAAATTTTCCTTCTGTATTTCGCAGCAGTCCACCACAAGCACAATTGCGGTAGACAGAGGAAGAGGCCCCGTCCACATTAATTTTAATCCAACCTCGTGTCGGAGGTTGCCATCCCTTTTCCTTAGCACGGCGGCGAATCTCTGGGAGTGACGTACCCAAAAGAGCTTCCTGGTGTTGTTTAAGAATTGCTAGCGTCGTAACCACATTAGCAATTATGTCTTCATTGGACACCTTCTTCCCTTCGAAAATATAAAGGTTCGGCGACGCCAAAGCCACCAACAGACCATAGCGAAAGTGTTCTTCCAGTCATCATCATTAAGTTGCTTTGTTGTAAGATTCCAGCGAAGCCAGTCATTAAAACTCAACACGCAGAACTTACGCCATATAGGAGGAGGTACTAGTTTTTGCCACAGGAGTCGGGTTACATGACAGTCACGAAAGGCATGAATGAAATCCTCAGGATCTTGTTTACAAATGGAGCAGCGATCATCCTCGCTCATTCCTCGTTTCCTTCTAATAGTGTTCGTTAGGAGACTCTTACGAGTAGCCAGCCACATCATAGATCTACATCGTTGAGGGATACGTAGTCTCCAAATTTTCTCCCAAAGAGGGTCTGACTCCATACCAGCAGTCGAAAGGAGTTCATAAGCTGACTTGATTGAGAAGATTCCGCTATTCTCATGTTTCCATCTCACTGTGTTTCTATTGGGAGCAATCTCCAGATTTTCCTTAACCTTTTTCCATGTCCTCTTTATTCCTAACCAGACGTTAGATCCACCTCTCGCAATATCAATCCTTGGCATAAGGTCATTGCCACAACGATATTTGTCACGAACAACTTTGACCCACAAATCATTACGGCAATTAATGAGTTTCCATCCTAGCTTCATGAGGTGAGCTTGATTCTGCAATCTGGCGTGTCTCAATCCAAGTCCTCCTTTTGATTTCAGTTTACAAACCGAGTCCCAAGCAACCAACGAAATCTTTTTCTGCTCTTCTGTACTGCCCCAAAGAAATTGCTTATTAAGTTTGTCGAGGGTCTCACAAGAAGCCACTGTGAGTAGAGACGTTTGCATGACATAGGATGGGCTCGCGGACGTTACTGAGGTAATTAATGTAGATCTCCCAGCGAGGGAAAGTGAATTAGTCTTCCATCTGGCCAGGCACTGTTTTACTTTATCAACAACCTCTTTGTAAGTCTCTTTGCTCACTCTCTTATGATGCAAAGGGACACCCAAGTACTTCCCCAAGTCAGCTGTTTGAGTAAATCCCATGTAGGTGCTAATTTCTGCACACCTGTTGTGGTTGATGTTAGGAGAGAAAAACACACGGGTTTTAGAGAAATTTACCTTAAGCCCTGAGCAGCTGCAGAAGGTGTCTAGACAACTCTTAATCAATTCTGCTTGTTGTAAAGAAGCTTCTGCAAATAGAATAATATCATCCGCAAAGAACAAATGAGAAATGGGTGGTCCCCTTGCTGTTAATCGAATTGGTCTCCATTCATCATTAAGCATTTTTTCTTGGATAAGATGTGCTAATTTCTCCATACAAATCACAAAAAGATATGGTGATATTGGATTACCTTGTCGGACCCCTCTAGAAGAATTAAAGGATTCAGCCTTATTGCCATTCCACAATAATTGTAATTCAACTGTTTTAATACAGTGCTCAATGACTTCAGTAAAAGAAGATGGGAGGCTCAACTCCTTCAAGCAGCAACTCAAAAATTGCCAATTAACTCGATCATAGGCCTTTTCAAGGTCAATTTTAATAGCCATATAACCCGTCTTCCCTCTCAAGTTTCTCATTGAATGAATGACCTCCTGTGCTACAATGATGTTATCATATCCATGTCGTCCAGGTACGAAACCACACTGATTAGGAGAAATGAGTTGTGGTAGAAAATTTTTTATTCTATTGGGCATGATCTTAGTAATCACTTTATAAACCACATTGCACAAACTGATAGGCCTCAGATCCTTAAAAGTTTCAAGAGGATCTTTTTTAGGAATCAACACCACAAAGGTCGTGTTAATTTCTTTGACTTCTTGAGGATTATCAAAAATGTGTTTGACAAACTTTACTAGAGACTTACCAACGGTATCCCATTGTGTTTGATAGAATAAGGCGTTAAATCCATCTGGTCCAGGAGATTTCAGTGGGCCCATGCTAAAGACTACCTCTTTGATTTCAAGCTCTTCAACCTGTCAAGCACAATTTCGAATGCACGCCTCGTCAATGGTTGGAAAAGTTACATTACACATCAGCGCCTCTCTATTCTGTAGTTCCTCTGTGAACAGCGACGCAAAGAAGGACGAGGCTTTTTGTTTAATAACTTCAGCATTGAAGCACCAATCCCCTTCTTCTAATCAGATGGCATCCACTCTATTTGTCTTTCGGCGCCCATTAGCACGTGAGTGAAAAAGTTTCGTGTTTCTATCCCCATAAATATTCCACTCCACTCTCGCTTTTTGAGCCCATAACAAAGATTCCTGCGTGATCACGTCCTGAAGCTCCTTCCATATCTCCATCTGAATTGATTCGTAGTATCGCACATTCCAACCTCTCGCAATTGCTTTATTCGCTCCATCCATGCGCCTTAAAACCTTCTTTTTTTTGCTTTCAATGTGGCCAAACACTTGCTTGTTCCAATCGCAACATGCTGTGGTAAACTGGTTTAGATTATGTCTCCACCAAAGATCATCATTCCAATTATTACAGACAAAGCTATTAAACTCTTCATGCAAAACCCATGCTGCAATGAAGCGGAACGGTCGACGTGGGGTCTCGATATTATGCTCAAGTTGGAGGAGAATTGGGCGATGGTCAGACTTATAAAAGGGCAGATGAGAGACTCTTGCATTAGGAAAAAGTCGGCACCACTCATTGTTTTCTAGAAAGCGATCTAGCCACGCCTCAGAGTTGTTCCTCTTCCAAGTAAAAGAAGGTCCCACAAAGCCAAGATCTGACGTGCAGGAAGCATCAAACCAGCTGCAGAAATCTCTATCCGTTGAGATCCCATGTTCGGCTGTTGTACGTCTTTCTGCAGTGTATAAAGTAGCATTGAAGTCCCCCCTAGAACCCAGGGGTCATGCATGTCACGCTCTATACGAAAGAGCTCCGTCCACAGGGTCCGTCTTGCCACCAAGTGAGGGCTAGCATACACCACAGTCATGTACCATTGCTCAAATCTAGTGTTTTCAACAGAGAGGTGCAAAAATTGTCGATGGCGTTCAACAACTTCCACTTTGCGAACACCTCCATTCCATAAGCACCAAATACCGCCACTAAAACCTTCATATTCAATAAAGGTGAACTCTTAAAACCCAAGACTGCCTATTCTTCTTTCTGTATTTTGTTTATTCGACCAAGTCTCAATTATGGCAAGAAAATCTAAACAAAAGTGTTTTTTCAATTCTTATACAAGGCGGGGAAAAGTCTTCCGCCTGTACCTCGCGAATTCCATATCATGTAATTCATGAGGAAACATTCAGGTGAGTTGGTGGAGCTTCAATGTCCCTCCCCTGGACAATATCCAACTTTACACCTGTGGGGATATCCTGATCTGGGTTTTCACGAGAGCTTGTCATTATGACGTCTCCATCTGTAACGAGTTCCCCTATGTGGCTGTTCACTTCATTCGCTTTGATAGAAGCTTGCCCCATTACCATGGCCGTAACATTATTCCCTAGCCCACTATCAATTTGACCCATACACGCTGAAGGTTGGAATTGAGATTGGGCCCTTATGTCAGAAGGCCTAGGTTGGAGTGAAGCAAAGGAGTTATGAACTTCAATGGGCTTTTCCTTCATATTAATTCCCTCCTTAAATGGTGCCTTTGCTTTATCGATCAGATTCTCCTTCCCACGATATCGGACCTTCTCCACTATCTTCCTTTTAGATCCCACCCTAGTCCACGTGTTTGTATTTAATTCTTCCCCAACTTTACGGTCTTGATTTGTAGATCCCGAGAATTTATCATTGTTATCTTTTAGTTCCCCCACTGGCCGGAAAATAGTCTTCATCCTCGCACCCTTTCCATTCGTTGCCCCCTTCTTTTCTATCCCATTAATACCGCTCCCAAATCTCTTATTATCCGTTCCTTGAAAGCCCCCATCAAATCCCTTTTTTTTCGTGCTTAAATTATTCCTGCGAAAATCACGGCTAGCTAACATTTGTGGGCCCAGATGCCTGTCAGCGGCCACCGTTGCCGACCCTGGTGCCGGAAACTGGACTTGTGCTTCGCCCTCCTTGTCGTCCCCACTGGTATTCTCCATATGATTCTTGTTTGAGTTATCCACAGTACTATGAACACTAACAATCAAAGGGCATGACTGCTTCTCATGACCATATTTCCCACAGTGAAAGCAAACTTGATGTAGCCCCTTGTAAACTATCTACCAATCCTCTCCAAACGCCGTAAATGCAGGTAGTACCGTAATAATGGTTGTTGAAGATCTATCTCGACACATATTCGAGCAAAACCTCCCTTATCATAGATGGAGGTGGAACGGTCTACCTTAATAGTTTTTCCAATCATATCTCCAATAATACCTAAAGATTTGACATTATAGAATTCCATCGGCAGGTCAGGTATACGAATCCAAGCGGCAATCTTACGTTGGAGATCTGCCTTTCTGGGGTTGAAGTTAGGTCGCCATTTCTGCAAAAACAAGTAGTGGTCATCAATCATCCACGGACCTTCTTGAAACACATAATCACGATCCTCTCTATTAGTAAAAGACACAATATGGTAATCGTTACTAAGGGGGGTCACTTTTATTGGGTCTTTCAGCTTCCACATTTTTCTCACTCAGTCTATGAGCACATGTTTCGGTATTTGGGCCCCCAGGAGTTTAATGATCAAGGAGTTCATCCATGGTTGGCACCACGTCGTATACTGCTTTACTGTGACTTTCAAGACAGGATATCTCGGTTTAATGGTTGTTCCTTCAGTCTCTACTCCCTCAGTAATTTCCGCATCGCTACTAGTCTCGGCCTTCCCCCTCGTTTCAGAACCTTGTTGTTTTTTCGTGAAAAAAGTTTTCCAGCCATTCACTATGTCTTCTGATTCATCATGTCTAACCAAATATCCCCCGTAGCCTGGTGATAGAAGTTTCTCTTTGTATGACAAAGGGAAGGCTCTCCGATTAGATGCTGCAGAGCCTTTCTCATTCAAGCCTTTCGTATCCTTGCCATCGCTACCTCCAGGCCCAAAGACAAAGTTGATTGGTTCTTTGCCATGGTCCACGCCCTTATTACGGTCTGTCCCTCCCCCTTGATCTCTATCTCCGCCGCCTCCACAATCACCATTGGTCCCTCCTCTCTCGCTCCCTCCTCTCTCCATTGCAATTTTATTTCTTAGTATTTATTCTGCATTATTTTAGTTACATAACAAATTGTGAATTAAAAACAATAGTGTTGAACTGGTAATAATAAGTACTGAACTGTAATTGACAAGTTTCATAACTTGTTTTTGTCACGGAAAGACTTATGGGTAATTTCACAATATTTTCAAAATGTCAATTCAGGTCTCACATCCTATCTTTGTATAATCAAGCGTTAGCTACCCAAACTAGAATTTAATTTCATATTAATTCTGAGGGTCCAGTAAAATTTCCAATTTTTTAAAGGAAATAAAATTCTCTCAATTGATTATTTCTCCATGACTTGTTGCATGGACTAATTATGAGTACAATTACACTATTAAAGGGATTAAGACTAAAATTGCACATGTAAAATAATACTAGGAGTAAAATTAAACCTTTAAATAATTCAAAAATTAAGGAACGAATTTTACATAAGTCATATCAAGTCAAATTTAAGCTATTGAGTTTTTAAGTGAATCCTCTACTACTTCTGGTTTTTAATATAAGAGTTAATTTCATATTCAATCTGATTGTAAATTTAAAACTCCAGTCCACTTTCTATCTAATATTCATCCACCTCTCCCCAATCAATCTCTATAATATTGCACATGTTAAGTAGTTTTTATCAAAGTTAACTCCAGTAAATATGACTACAAGGAAATTTTAGGGTAATCCTTAATTATAATAGAAAATTTTAATAGAAAATTCATGTGAATTATCACTTTAATTTTTAATTATAAGTCACTTATAATTCATATATTAAAATACATTAAATTGATGATTTTTTTTAATTTCACCCTCATTAAAAAAAAAAATTTCTTTGCATTTACAAATCATTCCCTTATATTTCTCTTTTTTCTTGTTTTTTAGTGAAAATTTAATAAGGATAAAATTAAAAAATAAGTAATAAGTATATTACAAATGACTTATATTTATGATTAAAATTTTTTCAAAAAATGGCTTATATTTGAGCCAAAATGATATTTTTTTTTCCCAAGAGAATAATGGAGATTGCATAATACTCAATTTAATCCATAATATAAGAAGCCTTCTAAAAAAATGAGGATTCGAACTATAAGAAGTTTTCAAGATAATTAATAATATTTTTTTACTCTTGCTCCCATAGTCCCATGAACTATAAATAAGAGTTTTAAACAAAAGGGAAAGAGAGATAAGAGATAATAAAGCTAAATTTAAAAAATAATTTACAAATTTTATTATTTTAGAATAGATTCAGTGATTTAAATTGTCGGTATTGAGAAGCGATGTATAAGCACAAAAGATAGGCAGGGGGTTGCAGGGTGCCGAGAATAGGGTCACTTTTACCAATCCCAAAGCACCCCTCCAATCTTAATAGTCTGGAATACAAGAGGAGCAGCTGGGAAGAGATTTGCCTTAGCTGTTAAGGAATTAAAGAGGAACTATAAACCCAAGATTATGGTGCTAGTAGAGACGAGATGCTGCAAAGATAGAGCCCAACAAGTAATAAAAAAGCTGGGCTTTAATCACCATGCATTAGTGGAAACTAGAGGAATGTCAGGAGGAATTTGGATGCTTTGGGGTGATGAGAGCTTAAAAATTAAGGATGGGGACAGGGAGAGTGGCTTTTCACTGGGATTTATGTGAGTCCCCGTGAAATAGAAAGAAGAGAAAGGTGGGAAAATCTGGCCAAATTAGCTCAGAAGATCACCTTACCTTGGCTCCTGGCTGGAGACTTCAATGACATTTTAACTGAAGAGGAGCAAAATGGCGGAGGAGGAATAAATCTGAGGAAGTGTGCTCGGTTTAGAGCTAACTTGGATAGATGCAAGTTGCTAGACCTCAGATTGGAGGGACCGAAGTGCACTTGGAAAGGTCCACGAACTGGCTTTGGAGGAACAATGTATAAAAGATTAGACCGAGCAATTAGCAATACCCAGTGGAGAAACAGGTTCTGCGATGCGAGAGTCAAAGTTGGCCAAGAATTGAGTCTGACCATCACCCCCTCCTAGTCTACATAGATCCTAGGGCTGCACATGGGCAAGGCTGGGCAGGGCAGGACTCTTGCCCGATGCCCAGCCCGAAAAATGAACGAGCTGAAAAATGCAGCCCATTGCCCGACCCTGCCCATGAAAAGCCCTAGTAAGTTTGGGCAGGGCAAATGCGGGCTGGGCAGGGCGGGCTTCCATGCCCAGAAAATCAATATACTATATTATTTAACTAATTATTTATGTTCTTCTAGATAATAAAATGTAACTTTATATTAAAATGGTAACTTGACTTTAATTTAGTTATTAGCAATTGATATATTATGAAACAACATTTTATAGTTGCTAAGAGGAGTAAACTATGAAAAACAAAAATGTTATTAGTATACTTTATTAAACTTGATTGCTTTTCTAGTTTTTAAAATTTCTTAACCAAATGTAAATATTTTTTTCCCCATAACTCCTAAATACTCATAAGAGCATGGATCAATTATACAAATTGCTAATAGTCATAATGTTTGTATTAAAAAAGAGAATGGTTATACAAATTGCAATAAATGATAACACATTTACTTTCAAAATCATTTGAAAATAAATAAGTATAATGAATATTGAATGTTAATTTAACAGAGTGTTTGATTCAGGAGATAAATATGAGACAAATAAAATATATATAAATAAAATTATATATATTTTCGTGGACAGGGCCAAATGGGCAGGGCAGCATACCGTGCCCGATGCCCAGCCCGAATATGCCCAATATATCTTTTGGGCCATATTTTTTAGGACGGGCTGGGCATTTTTTTGCGGGCTTGGGCGGGCATAGCGGGCCACTGGGCTCCTTGAACACCCCTAATAGATCCAATAAGGAATTATAACCGAAAAAGGCCTTTTAGATTTGAGGTAGCCTGGTTAAAACATCCAAATTTCTAAGAGATGCTAAAATGTAAATGGGACAAGAATGAGAAGATACGTGTGGGTCTTGAAAATTTGGAAAAACACCTATTACAGTGGAACACTCATACATTTGGGCACATCAACAAAAAGAAAAATGAATTGTTAAGACGCCTGAAGGGGATACAAAGGAAACTACAAGAGGGCTTTAATCCGTATCTAGAGGATCTGGATTATGAACTCAGGGAAGAACTAAGAAAAATTTTAGAGCAAGAGGAAGTGTTTTGGTTCTAAAAAGCCCGTACACAATGGTTAAAGGATGGGGATAGGAATACTTCCTATTACCACACTAAAACCATTGTCCGGAGAAGGAAAAACAATGTGTCTACCTTGAAGGATGAGAATGGAAATTGGATTGACAAGAAGGAGGAACTAGAGGACCTTATCAACAAATTCTTTCAAAACCTTTTTACAGAAGAAATTGAAGAAAGACCTTGGGTGAACACTAGACATACCTGGCCACATGTTTCAAAGGAAGAGTGGCAGGAACTTGACGCTGAACTGACTGACAAAGAAATAAAGAGAGCCTTATTTTCAATAGGAGGAATGAAGGCACCAGGAGAAGATGGTTTCCCGGCCGTGTTCTTCCAGAGAAACTGGGAAATAGTTGGAAAAGAGGTTTGCAATGCGGTCAAGACAATGTGGGTTGACAAAGAGGAGATGCAAGAAGTAAACAGAACATTAATTACACTAATACCGAAAGTGGAACTCCCGGAGAAAGTAAGCCAATTCAGACCAATATCTCTATGCAATGTGGTGTACAAGTGTGTTTCTAAAATCCTAGTCCAGAGATGGAAAAAAATTATAGCCAAAACCATCTCACCTTACCAAGTCAGTTTTGTCCCAGGAAGGAAGATACATGACAACATCATTATTGTCAATGAAATGATTCACTCAATGAGGAAAAAAAGAGATAAGAAAGGATACATAGCTATTAAGGTTGACCTAGAAAAAGCTTATGACAGAATGAGCTGGGGCTACTTGGCAAAGGTCTTGCAAGATCTAAAATGCCCCGATGAGATGGTGAACAGGTTGCTAAGTTGCATAAATACTACCACTACCCAAGTGCTTTGGCATGGATCTAAACCGGAGGAATTTAAGCCGTCTAGAGGCCTACGGCAAGGTGATCCCATTTCCCCATATCTCTTTGTGCTAGGCATGGAAAAACTTACACATGATCTTAGACAAAGTGAGTGAGAGAAAATGGAGAGGCTTGAGAGCTGGAAGGAGAGGTCCAATAATATCTCATATGATGTTCGTAGATGATTTGGTGTTATTTGCAGAGGCAAATATGCCTCAAACTGACGTTATTCTTTAAGTTTTGCAGGTTTTTGGAGAGATCTCTGGGCACAAGGTTAGCAGCGAAAAAACACAAATTTATTTCTCCTCAAATGTCTCAGAAAGAGTGAAAAAGGAAATCTGTGGAAAGAGCAAATTTAAACCAGTAGAAGACCTGGGACGATACTTGGGAGCTAATGTTACCTTTCTGAGGAAAAGAAGAGATAAACATAGAGCGCTGATAGAAAAAATCAAAAGGAAGCTCAGCGGATGGAAAGCAGAAAGCCTATCATTGGTAGGAAGAATCACATTGGTAAAATCTGTCACAAGCTCCATGGTTCTATATCCAATCCAGCATGAGAAGATCCCGCATGGAGTGGTTAATGAAATCGAAGGGATTCAGAGACAGTTCATCTGGGGAGAACAAGAAGGGAAATGGAAATGGCATGCAATTTCCTGGGAAAGAATTTGTCAACCTAAGGAACAAGGAGGGGTGGGAGTGAAATCACTGGAATTAATGAATAAAGCACTCTTATTAAAACTCATTTGGAGAATGAAAACAGAACCCACGGCTCTATGGGTCTAGGTAATGCAAGGCAAATATAGGAGGGAACAAGACCCAATTGATAAACCGGTCGTGCAAGGGGTTGATTCTCACTTATGGAAAGAGCTGGCAAAACTCTGGACAGTCTTTGAGGAGAACGTATTTACGGAAAGAGGGAACGGGGCAAACACCTACATGTGGCTTGATAGATGGTTACAAGGGGAAGGAAGATTAATTGAGCTACTCCTAGAAAGGCAAACAGTTAACCTAAAACTTCGAGTCAAGGATCTGGCTAATGAAGATGGATCCTGGAATTGGACTAGAATACAAGAGGTAATACCTGAGGATATTAGAAGGAAGATTCAACCACTGCCGAGGCTAAATCCACAAGAGGAAGATGCAAGACAGTGGAAACTTGACATGAAAGG
Organism: Neltuma alba; assembly: GCF_004799145.2. NCBI lineage: Eukaryota > Viridiplantae > Streptophyta > Magnoliopsida > Fabales > Fabaceae > Neltuma > Neltuma alba. The sequence continues at coordinate 42,228 of NW_021633545.1, forward strand.
AGACTTCTCCACAGCAAATGCTTACAAAAAGCTCAACGAACTCCCTGAGGCCACGAATAAACGATATTGGTAGAAGATATAGAAGCTCCAATTGCCGGAAAGGATAATAATTTTTATATGGAGAGCTTCCCATAATAGGCTCCCCACAAAAGGAACTTCGAGTAAATGGAATGGAGGAAGTGACAAGTGCATAATTTGTCTTCAAGCCAAAGAAGACTTAATCCATGCCTTAAGAGATTGTAGTAGAATAGCAGAAATTTGGAAAACCATCATTCCAGATAAACTGAAACGCGGATTTTTCAGAATGGATTGGGCAAGCTGGTTATGAAACAACATAATGATAAAAGGACAGAACCCGGAAGAAATACAATGGCCAAATTTATTTGCAACTTGTTGCTGGTTCGCCTGGAACTGGAGGAACAGGAGTAATCATGACGAAGAATTTGAACTACCAAGGAACGCGAGGGATGCGATTCGGGAGCATATCAGAAATTACAAAGGTAGAGAGCCTGAATTGGTGGAGGAGGGAGGAAAAAATGAAATTAGGTGGATCTGCTGGAAGCCTCCAAGGAAGAATTGGTGTAAATTGAACTAGGATGGAAGCATCAACCGAAGAGGAGAAGGGGGGGTATGGGGGAGTAATAAGGGGAGATTGTGGAGAATGGCTTTGTGGATTCTCGGTAAAATTGGGGGGAGTCAACATTCGACAAGCAGAAGTGTGGGGTATCATAGAAGGGCTACGATTGTGTAGACTGCTCGGATTTGACAAAATTGAAATCGAATGTGATGAGGCCCAAATAATAGATGAGATAAGAAAGGAAGGTAAAGTGAAAGGAAATTACAAACTATCAAGGTTGCTGAAAGAGGAACTACAACCCCATTGGCAGGTAAAATTTAAACATATTTACCGAGAAGGGAATTAGGTTGCTGATAGACTCGCTGGTATGAGCCACGGAATTGAAGGGTCCTGTCGGTGCTGGATGACTCCACCTTTTGCCGTGGAAGAATTAGTTACTCTTGACGCTGCTGGAATTGCTATACCTAGAAGAATAGAGATTCACTAATGTACTGGGCCTGGCCCCTTTGTTCACCAAAGAAAAAAAAAGAGTCTCTTCACTTTTGTTTTTAATTTCTATTTATTTTTTATCTCAACAACTAATGTTGAAAGTTTAATGATCCAAATTTGTGTTTTTAAAAATAATTTTATAAAATATTTTTTATTATTGTTTTGAATTATACTAACTAAAATTTAGTATTTTTATTTTATTTATTTATTTTGAAATTTTAACATTTTATTCATAATTTTATGATAAAAAGTGGATAAAAATGAAGAAAAAAATAGAGACTTGAAAATTTAATATTTTATTCATAATTTCATAAATATAAAATCTAAACTATTAAAATATCAATTTTATAATTGAGATGAGAAACAGATAAAAATAAAAAATAAAGAAAGTGGAGATACTTCTTGCCTATCACTTAGGGCCTGTTTGGATATCATTCCAAACCATGGTTTTGGAGACAAAACCATGGTTTGGACCAAGTGATATCCAAACAGCCTCATTTTTGTCAAAACCTTGATTAGAGTCAAAACCTTGGTTTGGACTGATGAAACCATGGTTTCCTGGAAAGTGACAATTTTTCGCTTCTGAAAAATTAAAAACGAGTCGTTGGGAGTGTCAGAGGCTATCAACGGTGTATTTGACAAAACCACCCACAAGAATTATTTCACGCTTCGCCTGTTCGTCCTTGGCCGTCGCTCCTCTGAAGAAACCTCTTCACCCCTGCGCCGGAGACATGACTGTTAAACCATTATTGTAAGTTCCCATGACTCTCAAATCTACCATCCAGTTGCTCCCATCAAAAGAATCACTGTATACCCCTCTGCTTTTGCTAAATTCGTATATTTATTCAAGTTTCGAGATAGAGAAGGGGACTTCTCTTACTTGAGACGAGAATATAATGATGGAGAAGATGAACTACTTCACCGAGATGCGGTCTTCCTTTTTCTCGCTCTTGATTATGAAGAAGCCTCAGCCCACTCCACCTTCTCTCTGCTTTGCCGAAAGCAAATATTGAAAGGTGGGGGACACACAACAAATTTTAATTTTCTAGTATTATCTCTCTCTTTTTTTTTTGGATACTTCCGCACGTATCCATCCAGCTATAATGTGCAGTTTTATAGTTTTAAAAAAACAAAAACAAAAAAGAAGATCATTAAGATTCTGCGAAGAATATATACAAATTATTTGAGGAATATCATTTGTAAATTTCAGATATTAAAGTCAAATTAAATTTACTCTAAATTAATGTGCTAACTTTTGAATGCGTTCATGTATATCTGATAATATTAAGTCGGTGAGGATATATATAATTATTAATGAATTGGTTTTTTTATTAATACACATGATAATCAATAAATCAATAAATATACCAAATATTTATTTCTTTGAGGTCCAGGTTCGGCATACCAAATATAGCGCCACTTCAATATATTATGAACAAATTTATTTTTTGAAATTAAATTATATTATAAAATTTATCTTTTATGTAATTATCATATTAATTTATGTCCTTTTTAGTAATTTGTACATATAAAAAGTGTTTCTGATAACAACTATCCAAACACTCTCACTTCTCAGAATCACTTTTTCACAAAATCTATTCTTCATAAAATCTATTCTTCTCAGAATCTATTCTCCAGAAACTATTCTCCAAACCATAGTTTGGTTTCATCCAAACACTCCCTTAGTCATTCAACTACTCCGGCATCCATATCAAATGAGAAAAAAAAACTATGAAAGAAAGCTGAGACGGATATCGAGGACAATTGAAGGCGGACGAGGTGGATCTGCTTGAATTATGAGATGGGGAGGTGGTTGTGAATTATATATATATAAAAGATTGCGCCCAAATAAAAAAAATAACAGGTAAAATTACATCAATAAAAATATGATGAGTGCATATAAAAAGTAAAATTAAAAGTAAAATTATACTTTTATTTTAAAAATTAAAAACCTAGAAGATATGACGGGGTAATAATTTTTTGGAGAAATGTCCCCCTCCCTTCTATTTGAAATTAGCACGTGAACTACAGCACGGGCCTCGATCTTTTCAACACTTTACTCGCTGTAAAGGCCGGCAACACTGCAGCTTCGATTGATTGTTACTGTGATGGATGCAATGAATCTTGGAAAGTGGCCACAAATTAAAATGGAATTCCCCTTTTATTTCTTTTTCGCTTTTTGGAATGAAGTGACCCAGGAAGACCCAACACAAATAACCACCAAATCCACGTCACAGAATCACGTCATGAAATGTTGCGTCATACAGATTGCGTACCATAGGTTGTTGAGTTGCCTACTTTTTTTGACTTGTTATTCTTTGAATAAATATATATAGATGTATTGTCACCAAAAATATATATATATATATATATATACACACAGATGTATGTAATAACTCCGGCCTTAAATACTAATTAACTAATTTAAATAAATTAAAAAAAAATTAAATTAATTATTAATGAATAAATAACTGTTATTTTTTTAAATATTTTTACTAATTAAATTTATTACTCCCTCCGTTCCTTATTATAAGAGACAAATAACCAAATTACGTTGATCAAAAAAACAGTTAAAATTAATTGATGGCAATTAATGTGTAAAAAGTATAATATTTTTTTCAACAATGCCCCCATTAATAAGGAGAGAGAGTATGAGAGAGAACAATTAAATTATTAAAAGAAAGAGAAGTGAGAGGGAGAGAGAGTATGAGTTGAAGACAAAATAAATAGGGGTAAAATAGGAAATCAATACAAAAAAATAGAGACAACTTTTAAGTGTCTCTTATATATGGGAACATACCATAAGCATCAAATGTCTCTTATAATAAGGAACGGAGGGAGTAATTAGAACTATCATTATTAAAAGATCTTCTTAAGAAAGTAAATAAATATAAAAGACAAAGTAAATTAAAATTTAATATTTAAAATCAAAATAAAAATTAAATAAAATTTTATGTTAAAAATAAGAGGTAGTGTATACATGGCCACGGGTAGCTTCAAACGCCTTAAAGGTATATAACAGGACGCAGGAAAAAGGCATATAATATGTTTACTTTTAATGACATTAAGCAATTTCAGTACCCAGTTTAGGATCTTATATTTTTCATGTTCATTTTTCATTACCACCACCCTCCAAAAAAGAAACTTTTTTTTTTTTTTTAATAACTTCAAGTCTGGATGGCAAACCTATTAGCCTGCAGACACCTGTCAATTCCAAACTTCTGGTGTGGAATGTTTTTAATTGTCTAAACCATGTGATTTCACGTGTGTCTACAAAAAAGCTAGAGGTGGGAATGCAAGCTGCAGGGCTGGCACGTTTACAAAAATTAGTCTTACATGATCAAAATTTTAAAAATATCTTAATTTGTTAGGTCCAGCTTTCAAGCTAATAAGCTCAAGGCTAGCCCGTGGATTTTTGGCCTGTTTAAAAAAGTGTTATTTTCATATTTCTCATATTTTTATCAAAAAATAAAAATAAACTAATAAAATTATTAATAAAAAATATAAATATGAATAAAATTAAATCACAAATACAAAATATCATCATATATAAATATCTATCAACATCCAAAAACATCTAAATATTCATTAACAAGATAACAGTATCTAAAAGTTTCATCTATAGTGCAAATATATAATAAACAAACATTATCATTACTTTTTTGAAACTTCATCATCACTATAATCAATTATTTTTCTGAATAAGTATGCTTTTTTTCATAATAAAAATATCAAGTTTTTCTTCTTTATAAGAATTTCACTTTTAAATTTTGCAATCTAGCTATTATTTTACTTTAGTTTGAGAAATATTATTGTTGAAACTCATAAATTTCTAATTCAAATTATAGAATCACAACTTATGTAAATATAAAAGTACTCTCTTATCAAATATATATTGTTTAAAAACATTAACACATAATTAAATTATTATTAAAGTCCAAATTAACCCATTTTATAAAAATTTAATTGGACAAATTATTGTCTAAAACTAAATAAATCAAACTATTTTGTGAAATTTAATTTTAAAATGATAATAATAACTAAATATTTGAAATACCATTAATAATGTTAAAAAATAATATTATTATAATTACATAAAAAATAAAAAAAATTATAAAAGGACTCGACCCTCCAGGGCCTGTTTCCTATTTGAGGAGAAAAATTTTATGTCCGGCCATCGTAATTTTTTGGGCCAAAACGTGCTCGACCCGTTTTTTTGGCTTTAGAAAAAGCATTGAAATCCATCGCTCAAGTCTCCAAACATTTGTAGGTATAAAACTACGTTTAATTTAATTTAATGTAAGTTGAGATAATATTATTTTCACGTATCATATTTTATAAATTATTATTAAAAAATTGTTTATAAATCATTTCAAACAGATACTTAATTGCTCAAATTTAAACATTGACCTCCTAACGTGAGTCCATAAAAACCATTAGAGCCTGTAACAATGAAACTCCTATACTTTTAAATTAATCAGTATTAAAAAGTTAATCATGATAGGAAAGAAACTTTATAAAATATTTAAGAATACTATCATGGTTATATAAACATACTAAATCACATGACATTAACCATGATAGAAAAGAGTTAAACCAATCCACAAATATGTTTATCATGGTTAAAAGAGCTTTTCTAAATCAACTTCGTGCAATTTGAGATTCACAATGAATAGGGCTTTGGGCATTATAAACCCATACTGTCATGTTCAACTATAAGCCCACAAAACGATTTTGCTGAATAATATCTTTCATCACTTTCTAAAATCAAAAGTATATAGTGTCAAAGATTATGGTAGATCCACAACTTATATAAAAAAATCACATACAAATACTTAGTGGCCTCTGACCTTCTACCAGTATGCAATCCAACAACAATTATCAAAAGTATACTGTCAAAATAATCAATCTCAAACAAATTAGAGTAGGTGGAATGTGCCCTATTTTGGCAATATACATCTATTCAACACAATCAAAAAAGTGAAAGTACTACTATTTTGTAGCAGTAGCTCAAGCCTCCAGAGCTTTTCCTAACTGACTCGAATGGGAACTATTATTTGGAAAAGTGTTAAATCAACAGGGTGAAACAAAAACCTCAATAACCACAATCCTACTTATCAAGCATGCAAGTAAATGCTTGTGATGTGTCAAGTGAGATAATTGCAAATTCATAGTATTTAAACAAATTTCACATTATCAAAGCATATAACAAAGTACAATCCATAATCCTTTCACCTCCCTTATATCTACCCACCTTATATCCTCTAACTAAACCCATGGGCTAAATTCTCATCCATGTGACTAGTAATTAGACAAGCTTACCGATCAAGTGATATGAACCAACCAAAATCCACAGAGCACAAGACTGGACCATGGGTTCTCCCTCTAGTCTATTAGTAGGGTGTCAATACTTTATAATAAGTAATTGGGCCAAAGAACTAATCAGTGTACACCTGATGGCCCTATCACCTTATATCCTCAAATGTACATAGTTCACCCCTTTATATCCTTTTTGGTATAGTTCCTATCATCAACATCCGCCACTCCTCACATATCAATACTCAAAATAATGCATTCATAATAAATCATCAACATATCAAAAATCAATTGGAATTTCCAATTTCCAATTTATTCATAATACATGAGATCATCATAATTGTAAACGCATATATATTTTGCAAAGAAAATCTCACAAGACAAATTTCAATAACAACATAATTTCATAGTTCATATCATAATTCAATAATATTTCAATAATCCCGTATAATTAAAAATCAGTCACAAACAACCTACAAGTATGGATAATAATTGGAAAGTGGTTACCTCTCACTTACTTGGAAAAAGGATCACCATAAGGTTAATCCCATGCTCAACTAACAATCCAATAATTTAATCTACACAATCAATACATTTACATATCAATACACAAGCTATTTAATTAATTACTTGAGCTAATATATATGTGTGTGTGTTAAAGTTTCTAATTCTATGCTAAAACCCAAACTTCTCATAACCCATAATTAAGTCTTTTAGCAAAAAAATTAATACTTTTCCGGTCTTTAATATAAGACCCATTTAACTAATTTGATTAGATTAAGGAAGTTAGGTAAGTTAGTTAATTATAAGAAATGTGACACATTTTTTCTAAAACACCATAATCATCTTTCTTAATACCTCCTTTTTCTTTTTACTTGATTATGTTTGAGGAAGTATCTATAGGGGTAATTTAGAGAAAATTGATATATATGAGAAATGGGTCTTATAGTTAGGACTAAAACCAACTTAAAAATTGGGTCCTATATTAAGGACCGAAGGAATATATCTTAACAATTTATAATTTTTATTTAAACATTTCAAAATATTTACTTTAATACAGATTTTTCTCAAATTTTTAAAAATCAGAAATTATCATATTTAAAATTTAAAAATCCTATCTCAAGTTTAAATCTCGAAAACCAACCATTAGAAATTCAATATAGATCAAATACACTTAAGTAAATAATTTAATCAACAGTTTCGTAGTAGAGATATCATATTTTCCACAAATAAATATCTGTTTAACTAAAATAATTCATTTAAAAACATTAGGTCAGTCAAAAATAAAACTAAATCAATAGAAATAATCTATTAAAATAACTCTACAAGATTATGCTCATATATCATCAAAACTCAACACTTGCTTTAAATCCCAAACCTAATTTTTCTAAACAGTATAAAATTATCATTGTTAGATAGATATAAATGAGTAGAAAAACTTTAGTTTAACAAAAAGAAGTTATTTTACTTACTAAGATTATTTGCAATTGTTGAAACCCTGCTGAAAATAAGAAAGAACGGCGCTGGAAGGGAGAAAGAAAAGTCGATAAAATGAAATGCCGTCTCTCACCCATGAAATGCCGTCTCTCGCCCACCCAATGGTTAAATGTACCTTTTGGCATAAATTTCAGTTAAAAACCCCACGTTAAAATGAGATACAATTACAGTTTAGAACCCCATTTTTTTTCCATTTTCTTTGCATTTTCTTCATTCATTTTTTAAAAAATCCGTTTTATTATTATTATTTAGTAAATTTTCTTATATATATACTTTATAAATCTTATTTTCAACAATTCTTTTTTCTTAAATAACTAGAAAACAAAACTCATTTATAAGTATTAAACCACTTCTAAACTTAACTAAACACTAGGAATAAAAACAGGGATATTACAGAGTCACTCATGGTCCCACCTTGCAAGGGTAAATGCTTGAAAAAAATTTAAAAAAAAGTATAAATATATGAAATTTTTATTATGGCAGCTAACACTTAAAAATGATAGAAATGGAAGTGAGACCTGAACATTCTTTTTGAATATATTATAAAATTACCCATATGCCCTTCTGTAACATAAATGACATTAATAAAACTGAAAATGATAAGTTTCATACCTTTTTTTTTTGTTCTATATTATTTTAGTTAGTTAGTTAATTAACAAGCTGTGAATTAAAAATGACAAGTGTTAAACTAGTAATAACAAAAAATAAACTGAAAATGGCAAGTTTCATAACTTATTTTTGTTTTGCATTATTTTAGTTACATAACAAGTTGTGATCTGAAAATGACAGTGTTGAATTGGTAATAATAAGTATTGAAATGGAATTGACAAGTTTCATTACTTTTTTTTATCACAAAAAGGCATATGGGTGATTTTACAATATTTTCAAAATATCAATTCAGGTCTTACATCCTATCTTTTTATTTTCAAGCGTTAGCTACCCCAATTAGAATTTTATATATCGAGACTTTTTTTTAAGAGATTTTTCCTAGATGCTTTGTCAAGCATGTTTCTCTTTTGGGTTTAGGTGGAATGCAATATATGATCTATTAAGAGGGACCATTTTGAAATTTCTCCAAAAATGATGACTTGTTATTTGTTCTTTAGAATTGAAGGTCTATTGATCTCACATCAATATAGTTTTTCTAATTATTTTATCAGATCCATATATACCATGGGATCTAAATTATATTCGACTTTCTTTATTGATAAGGATAGGTCCACCTAAACAAGCTTTTCTTTCTATTAAGGACATGTCTATTTAGGTTTTTTTTATAATTGGTTTCATTCGAGCTTTATAACTCAACAAAGAATAATTGGAAAAGGAAGTAATGAACATTTTGTGCTTGTTTAATCCGTGAAAATAAATATGTTACATAGAAAATATATTTTTCATTGTACTCAGGACATGTACCAATGAGTTTATTAGATAATTATTCAGTGGCTTAACAATAGTTTGCTTTGTAGTAATTATGGAGTAAGAATGAATGAGAAAGAAAAGTCTTGCATTTCGTAACTGTCTATTGCTATGCAAAACTCCAAGAAGCAATACAAAACTTAGATAATAACATTCTAACTAATTTACACAAATCGATAAAAAAAACTAAAAGTATTAAATTTGTCACAAATTCAAGTGAATTCTAATATTATCCTCATTAATTATATTAAATTGTAACATCATATTAGTTTATGCTCTCTCGTTAAACATTTAATGCTTATTAAAACTATCAATGGTTCTTATAAAAACGACAAAAATTTTCACATAGAAGAGATCAACTGATAAGGAATTGTAGAGGAAGTGTAGAATCACACATTAGATTGTTAACACACAAATAAATTATTGTAGGTACGTTTTCCTTCTCACAATTTATGCACTATATCAAGTATCAGTTTGTTGTTCGGAATTGAACCTTTTTGCGAAGCGTAAAACATGCAGCACTACGACAAAAGTAAGAATATTTGACGGTTATTTTTGTTCATATTTGACCATTTAGAACCGTCAAATAAAAAGGCGTCAAATACTCTCAAAGCAAATAGAACCATCAAATATTCTTCAGAATATTTGACAGTTTTTTATTAATAACTATTAAATGAGGTGGCCTTATTTGACAATTATTGACAAAAAACTGTCAAATAAGACGACCTTATTTGACGGTTCTTCATGAATAACCGTCAAATAAGGTTAAAAAATATCAAATAAGGTGGCTCCTTTTAATTTTATATGATTATTTTTAATTATTTGTTTCTATTTTTTTAACTGTTAATATTTATTATGATATACAATATAATCATTGAATAATAATAAGAGAATGATATTTAATAAAAAATTATATTTATAGAATTTAAAATCCAATATATTATACATAAACATCATACAGTTTGAAAGAAATCAATCACTTCAGCACTCCCTATACACAAAAACACCCTCATAAATTTTTTGAATTCTAAAACAAAATTCTATTAATGAAAATTCCTAAAAATTGGTTCTTGATCAAGCATCATAGTCCAAGCTCCATTGCAATATTCAATATAAAAGTAGTGAATGTGATGCCCAAAAAAATCCGGCTTATGCTACCTCAAACTACCTGAAAGAGGTCAATTAGATGGATGAGAAATAAAGTATAACAATAAGTTGAGTGAAATACTTGAAAAATAAGTTCTATTGTACTGGATTAAAATTGATCTTTTTCTAAACTTAACTACCATTTCTTTAATTTCTTTCTTTATTTTGTTTTTACCTAAATACATACTCGCTTTATTAACATACGAAGCAATACAATGCAGCATAAAACAACAAAACATGTTATAAAAGCAAATCAAAAATGCCAAAGGGATTAGAACAAAATGCTAACATCACACACAACACTTGGAAGCGACAAATTGAAATTGGTTAATAGGTTGCTTTATTTGATGAGAAAAGCCACGAATGATAACTGCTAAATGAACAAAGAACAAACTACAACCTTCTTAGCAAAAATTACCAGAAGAGAAACTAAATATGCGAGGATAACAAGACAAACAAGAACAACATAATTTGTCTAATGTAAAGTAATATTCATTAATGAAGACGTGAATGTCAATTCTTACCATGCAAGTGGTGCAAATGAAAATTCTGCATATCACATGGCAAGGTGTGCTTGCACTAAACAAATTGGAGATATAAAAATTAAAAACTACGCACATTCTACAAATCAACTAAAAAAAATCTCCTGCAATCAATAGTCTTATTTCATTGTGCTGCACTCTCTCTATATACATCAATTAAAACAATCTAATTTACCACATGCCATTTGCTTCTCTTCCTCAATCTCTACTTTTTCATCATCCAAGCAATTTGCCATAACTGCAAACACCAATCTTCAATAACTGTTAATGTAACAAACTTAACATTCACCAAATGCCTTCAAGCTAAGCTATATGTTGAAATTGCACATTAGATGGCTGTTGATTTCTCCAAACATTCTGCAAACATATTGTGATTGTCAAACTTTTTGACAGCTATCAAACAAACCTTGGAAGAAGGGGGAAAAGTTTACAACTTCAATGGATAATGGTTATGTAGCAGCAAATTGATCAAAGAAGAAATGAGTGACATGCAAACAATTAGACAATTCATAGCCACAGAATTTTATGTGGTAGGATCACATTAGCACACAATTATTAGCTTATGTTTATGGTGCTTATTAAAGACTTTGGATTCTGTTTCAATTCAAAAATTCATAGTATAAATCTATTTCAAACTAAGACCCTTGAAGTGGAAATTACATTCAAGAAATGGACAAATCGATCTTCATGTCACGTCTATGAATCACCACTACAAAAGCCAACTCACAACATATAAATGATGATAAAGTGGGAGCTTTTTGAGAGCGCTACACATTGGTTTAAGAATATGGTCCTAATTAATCCCTACCATCACAATCCATTCATCAATATTATATTATATTCTAATAATTTCCCCTAAGATAAGCATCCTTCCAGAAAGCCCACTAAACGACATTTATCTGAATTAATTAATATAATACTAAGCACAACGATTTGAGCCAAAGAAACTGTGTCTGTGTGCATCCTCTGGTTTTGAAGATTCAAGAAACTGGCAGTTGTGGTTCGAGCTTCCAGCTCCATGTTCATAGTGAATAAAAATTACAGATCTAGTATATGAAATCTAAATCTAAAATCTGCATAAGAAAACCTCCAAAACTGAAATCTCACAGTAGAAGATGATAAATATAAGAGGAATTAGAAGTAGTTATAAAAAATTTATCTGCTTAATTCCTTATATAGTAATAGCAAATAGAGAAGAGTGACGGGGAGAGATAAACCTCGTGTTTCCCTAACTAAGGGAACATTTTGGATTGCATCGCTAGCGAGAACGCAAGTTATGATGCCGATGACAGGAAGGAGGAGGCCAACATAGATGCAGAAGAAGACTAGGGCTTGGAGAGAGGCTAGAGGTATACTGTGTGCAGATGATGGAGGCATCAAGGATGGGTAAAACAATAGAAAACAAACCTGCTAATGGAAAGGAGACCACGACTGAGAACAATCAGCAGTGGGGGCAACGAGGAGACCTGTCGTGAGATTTGATGGCAAGAAATGGTGAGTGCAAAGGAAATAAAGGAAGAGGGAATAGGGTTCAAGGAGGAAAAGTATCAAGCGGAAGAAGAGAAGAAGGCCTGAGAAAACTTATTCATATCATTAGAAAATTTCATAATAAAAAGATTACATGTCGATTCTTTTATAAAACTGTCAAATTGATTGATAATTTACTTGATTGTTATTTATAAACAACCGTCAAATAATATATTATTTTTTTAAAAAATAAAAGTTAAAATATTATTTAACCATTATGTTATATAACCGTCAAATATTCTTCGATAATATTTGACAGTCAATAAAATAACCGTCAAGTAATGGTTTATCTCATCTCTGCCTCATAATATTTGATGGTTTTTCTTAACCATTAAATATTAGGCGTCATATATTACGAAATTTGTAGTAGTGCTGGTGAGACTTTGTTGTTGGAATGACACATTAGCCCGGTACTCTTGTCTTCACGCGAATAAAACTCATATCTATGCCATTAAATTTGATTCTATATTATCAAAATAATAATAAAGCCTATAAAAGACCGACGAATGAAATATTATCATTCCTTTATTGAAAAACTAGATATATTTCTCAACACTACTCTCAATTTCACTTTTCCACAGTACCGTTAACTCTTTCACAATCACTTCGTCACACACCTACCACTTTTTTTTGGTTTTACCAGACATAACCCTAGTTGAATTACTATTAGACACAAATATTTTTAGTGAATATTTAAACTTTGATTTACTACGTTGTAAAAAACTAACTTCATCTTCTAATGTCGGGTTCAAATTTGAAGATAGCTCAATGCCCAAACTCCACATCATATAGAGTACTGGGCTGAGGTGAAGCCCAGCCCATGAGCCCGCTTAGTCTTCCCCTTCTCTCAACTACGTAGGTGGATCTTTGATTTGGATGAAAAGTCAATGGTCAAGAAGGAAAAAGAAAAAGAAAGGAAAGGAAATAGCGGAAATTGATAATTGTTTTCCATTCCTAACAAACCGCAAGCCAGGTCAACGATCTTAAAGGTCATAGTGAAAGCCCATGAGCTTTAATCAAGGAACAAAAAACCGGACCGGGAACTAAACTGGTCTAGACAATGGGTCAAGGGTCACTGGTCGGACCGAGGTCGGACCGGGGTCGAACCGGTCATATTAAAATAATAAAATTTAATTCACAACATTAAAATAGAACAAAATTCACAAATAATAATCACAAAAAAAAAAAAGCTACCAAAGTAGTTTAAATGTTTAATTATACCAAATGAAGATTAATAAAATACATATCTTAAAATTCATTTTTTTATCTTTTATATTTTTATCATAATATCAAATTTAAAATTTTTTTGAATTAATTCAATTCAGACTTTTGTTTGGGTACAATTCAATTCAGACTTGATATAAGTAACAATTTACCAAGACGTTGAAGTAGATGGAAATTGTAGTTAATCACCGAATATGCAATTCAGCAGTTGCGTGAATTTTACTGTGGAAACAAGGCAACAGATGTTCACCCACAAGCCAAACATTCACTGGGTTCTATCTTTTATAATTTTATCATGATATAGCTCAATGCATGGACCGAAGGTGAAGCTTCCGTGAACAGCGAAGGCAAAACAAAACATCCTTCAACCATAACGCCAGTGAACTGCGACTTGCCGTGCAACTTGCGATGTGAGCTGTGACTGCGACAGGGAAGCACGATGCCAGTGAACGGTGAGGCGAAGCAAGACGTCTGTCAGTGAATGGCTGAACTAGGAGGTCCGCAATCAGCAAAGGTATGGATTCCGAAGGAGGGAAAGGCTGGAATCTAGGAGAAGGAGCAAGGTGATTCTGCAATTTGGGGGGAGGCGATTTCAGATCTAGGAAGATGAGAAGATTGAAGATGAAGCTGGATGAGAATTCGAGAGTCAGGGCCGAAGGAGATTTTGGTTGAGAATTTTTTTTTTTTAAAAACAGAACGATGTCGCTTTTAAGCTGGCTCAGTAAAAAAAAAAATTAAACTGGGTAACCGGTGGTTACTGGTTTTGACTGGTTGAACCGGTTTTTCACCTGTTCAACTGAGGACCGGTTTTTTAGGTGAACCAGACTGGACTAGTGACCGGTTCATCGGTTTTCTGGTTGAACCGGCCGGTCCGGTCTGGTTTTTTTCTCCTTGGCTTTAATTTATTTGCCCCTCAAAAGAAGTCAGAAAAAACTCATGCAAAGACCGATGTTAAAAGGACAAATCAAGATGTCTAATCGACTCAACTGCACATAACACTAAAGATTCGTTAAGCCTCGAAGGACAAAAAAGAAGAAGAAGAAAACGAGTTAATGCTAAAATAGGTATAAAAGCGAAAGGGTATTTTCCCAAAAAGATAAGAGAACAACACAGATTTTTTTGAGAAAATATAAAATTTTTTTGAATCCTTCTTAAAAGACATAAATTCTTTTTCCTTTTGTTAATACCGCCATCTTTAATATAAAATTCAATTGACTAATTTAAAAAAATTAAAAATGTTATTGAATCACTTGAAACTAATTATATTTATCATTTTTTAAAATTAATTTGCTTCATTTATAAATTGATATATAACCTAGTAATCTATATAAGTTTTTTAGAGAGATCATATAAAAATGTCATAATTAAATAATTTAATAACTTTTTTTAACCTTCTTAACTTAGTCAATCAGATTTTGCATTAAAAGTCAGAGGTAGTGTATATGTAGTTTATTCTCAACAGGATGAAAATGACACATTCAAAAACGAATGAATTATATTTATTTGATCAACTAATTAAGGAGCGAATGATCAATTCAACTCAAGGCAGTTTTTTTTATTAGCAAACAATTTCATTAAAACAAATAAAACGATTACAATTTAAACCAAAGTGGACCTTCAGCGGTGACTTTTTTTGTCGCCGCTGAAAGTAGACTTTCAGCGGCGACTTTTTTTGTTGCTGCTGAAAGTGGACTTTCAGCGGTGACTAAAAAGTGTCGCCGCTGAAAGTTCGCCATTGAAACCAAGACTTTCAGCGGTGACTTTTTTTGTCGCCGCTGAAAGTATAATATAATAATATATATTTTATTTTACAATATTAATAAACAAATTCAATCTAGCTCAACGGCAAGAAGGTTGGACACGAAAGGAGGCGGTCATGAGTTCGAACCTGGAAGAAGACACATTTAAGGTGAAAATATTTGGACGATGACGTGGCGAGGAGGAGTGATGTGGCAATGACGTGGAGGTGGCTAGTGATGATGTGGCGGTCGGCGGTGATGATGTGGCCGCCGATGGCGATGACATGGCGGCCGGAGACGATGACGTGGCACCAACAGTGATGACGTGGCATTGGGAAAAACAGGAAAGAAACACAATTAACAAAACGAAAAATAAACTGTGTGAAGAAACTTGCAAAAAAATAAGATTATTATGTGTGAAGTTTTCAATTGAATGACATCACATGATTAAAAATAGTTTAAAGATATATTGAACTTTTTCCAGTTTTTTACTTTTTGATAGCTTTTTTTAAAAAAATTTTCTTTCATTTTTTTCCTCTCAAGTCCAAAACATATCCAGTTTTTCAAAAGTCGTTTCGATTTCCCGTCTAATTTCAAATTATGGATCCATAGTTGATGAACTCTGATCCAACTCGGTTAAATTAATCATGAAAATGATTTGTTTTTGGTCCAAACCGAACTTCTTAATTGGTCCAATGCTTTCGTCATCATCGAGTAAATCCTAAGTTCCTAACAACTCAAAACCCTATTCATAAATTCAAAAGGTGATAATTAAAGCCAAGTTCCAATGGGTTGGTAAGTCAACAACAAAACAAAAATCCTAGACGGCCTATATATAGACTCAGTTCGCAGATGGAGAAACCAATTAAGTGAAGGATTGAAGCAAAGTAAAGAAGCATACTGAAAAATGAGAATTTGGGTGAGAGAACGAGTGTGGTGGGTGGTGGCTGTTATTATAATATTAGGGTGCTGACAAACTCAATTATTTTTATATATTTTGATATCTTTTATATGGGTTTTGTCAACTTAATTGGTCCTTTTTGTTTTAATTGATTGTTAATTAATTTTAATATATTTTATTTTGAATTATTATTTTATAGGGGCAAAATTATCATATTTTGGTTTAATTGTGACTGAGTGATTTTTGAAGACAATTAATGCTACCTTATCCTTGAATTTTGCTTACAGGTTTTTGAAAGAAATAAAAATAAAAAAATTAAAAAAAAAAAAAAAATATAACAAAAGATAATTAAAAGAAGGGGGGCAGAACGTTGCGTTTTGCCCCCACCCCACTAAACCTAGCAACGTTCTGCCCCCACCCCCCTAAACATATTATTCATATGATCTTCAACGCGAGCTAGACGGCGGCTGAAAAGAAAAAAAAAAACAGAGGAGGAGACGCGAACAGGGAGTAGACGGCGCTGGACAGAAACACACGAAGAACTAGAGTGACGGCGAGCTCCTCTGTTCTGCTGCTTCTGCTCGTGTCTCCATTGCCACCATAAACTGTATCTTCTTCCTCTTCGCGTTACACGACAGAACCAGTGACGACGTGACAGAACGAAGGACCAGATAACAGTGAGCTTCCACGGCGAAATCACTCCTCCAGATTCCATCTTCATTGTTCTTCATGGCTGAACTGAATTGGAATTTTGGTGGAGCTGCAGTGATGGTTAGGAGCAGCTAAATCCTTCTAATTCTCTAGAGCAATGGTTATGGCTTGAACTTAGAGCTTCAAAGGGGAGTTTCAGCTCTTCTAATCTTTACTTCTTTCATTATAATTATGATTTCTAGGTCTTAGAATGAATTTTATAATATTTGAATAGGCTGTGATGGTTTATATTTGTATTGAGATTGGTTGTAGTTGTTGGAATCTTTGATTAGCATTTAACATTATACTGTTATTAGTTTTAATTTCTTTACATTGTACTGGGTCAGACTATGTTTTGAAATTATTGTGAATATTCAGTGGTAATTTAAGGTGGCTTGGTTATTGGACTAAAAATGTTAATTGCTTTTCTTTGATTTTCTTTTTGACTAATTGTGCTGAAATAGTTTAATTCTGAATAATTAATATGTAAGGTGGCTTGGTGTTGATTATTCTAATTAAACCGAGTCTAAGGGGTAGCCCTTGGAGTCTTTTGAATTTAGCTAACTCCCAAATTAATTGAAGTAATGATAGTCTTAATCATTGTGCTAGAGGATTGCTTTTCCATTTGCTGTCACTTGTTAATTCTCTTTGTTTATTTCATTCATATCCTTTTTATAAACTAAAAATCTAAAAATTATTTACTTATTTTACATCCTTTTAAATTTTGGCAATTAGTTAGTTAAAAAGAAAATCAATCCCTTTCCAACTCAATTCTTTGTTTTTGATAGTTAGTTGCTTAGGATTTCAAATAAAGGCTCCTCAAAGTGAAACGACCCGAGTTTTGCACTATATTACATTGCTTGGATTTATTTTTGATTGGGAACCCCAAGGCGAACGACAAAGGCTCTCATCAGGTTCAATAAGGGAGTAATGGGTGTTTGGAAGAAGAGAGAGAAGCTCTTCTCACACTAAAAGAAGCTTTCAATTACCCAAATGGCTCTTCTCTTCCTTCTTGGAATAACCTTAGCCACTCTGATTGCTGCACTTGGGAGGGTGTTACCTGTGATAATTCCACACACAGAGTTATAAACGTTGTTTTGATCAATAAAAGAGCTCCAGAGTTAGAACACTTCAAGTGGGCATTGAATGCTTCTTAATTCCTCCCTTTCCACCAACTTCAGGAATTGGATTTGTCTGGAAATTCTTTGTCAGGTCACTTTTTCTTCTTCCGACTAATTATTTTTTATGATTTGTGATTCTAACGGGTTTTGTAAGGATCTCAACGCTGATATATAATAATGCCATGAGATATTATCCAGACACATCCTTAAACATTGAACTTGAATCTTCTCTTATATCGTTCTAACTTGTTTGATTCAGTCTGACTAATGACTAGGGCAAATCTAATTACTTCATATAAGTTGGTTTTTTTAATTTTCCTTTTTACATTTTAAAGTTTATTTAGGGGACAATTTTTAATCAATTAAAAATCTGGCATATCATAGACAGCTTTGGATCTTTTAAGAAGTACCAAATATCCAATCAAATATTGAATGAAATATTATATTACACATATATTATGTCTTATATATAGATATAATTTAAAACATTATGTTTAATATTATATTTCAAACTAATAAATATGAAGTGTTTTTTTTTTGGGCCAATTAATATAGGAGGTTTGATTTATGCTAAATCACTGTTTTTATGATATAATGAAGGGCCAAAGGTAACTTTGAATTGTTGTTTTTGTGGGCCAATCTTTTACTTCATGTTAAATCTAGACATCTAGACATCTAGAGGTTGATTATATTAATGATATGATTTTTCATTCAATTTTTTCACCTACTTTAACATTAAAAAGCTGCTCATGATATTTTTGTTCGGGAAAATGACCCAAAAATAGCACTTGACTCCCAAAATTTCAAAAAGGTCATATTAATATGTAAAAAGATAAATTATTCATTAAGCAGGAATTTGAGATTTTAAAATTTATTGACTGCTTTTGGAAAATGACCCAAAAATACCACTTGAATCCCAAAACTTCAAAAAGGTCATGCTAATATGCAAAAAGATAAATTATTCATTGACCAGGAATTTGAGATTTTAAAATTTATTGACTACTTTTGTTTCTAGAGTTTTGATGGCTACTCTAATTTAGCTATTGGGTATTCCAGTTTTGGTGTTGACAATACTTTTATTTCAAAAATTTTAAAGATGAGTTAGGAGCTACCAAGGATCCAGTGACTATTTTTTGCCCCAGATATTGAAATGTGAAATTGATAGTTTGTCACCAATTTGTCTTTTCAAATATTAGCATCACCTTTATGGAATTTTGGAAGTCAAGTGGTATTTTATTGGCATTTCCCCTTTTGTTGTTATGGAAGCAGGGTTATTTGGCGAAATTAGGTTGGAAAACTTGCAAACTTTGTATCTGGAAGATAATCAGCTCACGGAGATCCCCTTCTTTGGTGATTAAATTTTATTTTCCAAGTTCTGTCTTCGTCATGACCCCAGGAATTATTTGAGAACTCTTAAATTAAACAATAATTGATTAATGGATGAAGCAAGTTAATAGAATCGGAGAGAGAGAAGAAACAATAAATGTAGTCAAAAGTAACAGTAACAACAGTAATAATCATAACAATATTATTAGATTAGCATATTTCATATCTATATTTAAATTTTTGGATTAAATGCAAAAGGAGAAGTTGGGTGTATTCTATTGTAGTGAATAAATATTTATTTATTTAATAAAAAATAATAATAATAAATTTGAATTAAAAAAAAGGAAGGAAGAAAAACAGAGATCTGGGGAATTAAATACTAAATAGTATTAATATCTCATTATTATATTTGAAATTGAATCTAATAGAGCCTTATTTCTTGTTCCATTCAAGTCTCGCGCGTGTGCCCAGGGGATGATTTATTTATTACCTTTACCACTTCAAATTACCATATTGCCCTCAAAAATCAACAAAATGCTGATTATATATTATTTCATACACATCACTCTGTCATTCTTTTCGGGGGAGGTGGAGTGATCCCTTAGATCACTCATTGAAATCGCTTGCTTCCTTTTCTCTCATTCTTTTGCCTTGCTGACGCTCTGCCTGTCTAGTTGGTCTGATATGGTTAAAAGGTTGTGTTTTGAAACACCAACCTTCTTCTCCCCTCTTTGTTTTGGTGATTTGGGCATGAGACGAGGCGTACGCAAAGCTTCATGTTTTTATTCATACATGATTTTCTGGGTATATTTAGAGATCTTCCTCCTAGTCTGTTTTTTAGAATGCTGCTATTTTCTTAATGTATCAGAGTGTTGTCCCCCTGGGTGTTCAGGTATGTGTGTGGAGTGGGAAATCTAGTTGGTGTTAGATTTGAGCTTTACCGAGTTTTGGTGATTAAATAAAGTTGAATTATAAGTATAATGTTTGTGGTTCGGGGCTGTAGTTTTAAGAGGAACATGCTTTTTTAAGTTTTCCAAATTAAATGCATATTAGGTGTTTGATAAAATTTTCGAAAGCAGAATTGAAAGCAAAATATTGGTATTTAATGGAATATTGAGACTTTTGTGAAACTACTATGGCCCTTGAACTTGAATGATACGTGGTTGATGTACGATGTTTATTTATAGGTTAAAAAGTTGTCAAGAAATCTAATTTATTTGGTTTTGGGGCTTAACAAGGATGCTTAAATTTGACTGATTGGCAATTTGAGATGATAATGATTGTTTTACAACTTGATTTTTATAATGCATACGAGGTGTTTGTGGAATTGTGTAGAAAAGAAATTTGGTTAAATTAAGAGTGTTCTAATTGAAAACTTGGTGAAATGAAAAGAAAAGGTTGATCTTGGAAAGAACACCATTTGAAAACTTTGATAGTTAAGTGTGTTTTTTCTTATGTCAAGCCTGGCATGCCTATGTGGTGGTTGATTGTACTTGTTAAGTTGTTGAAGAATATTAACAAATGACTCTAGAAATGTAAGTTTAAGCTATAAAGGTAGAATGTTGATTGTGAGGTATTATATGCGTTTGTTTTGTATAACATATATAGTATGTTTTCTTAAACAATAGCTTTGATTTAAGAATTGAATTATGAACATATCGATATATTAAGTGTTGGTATAATTATGTGAAGTGACTTTTAAAACTTAGAATGATGTTTGGATATGGTAAAAGTTAAGGAAAGCCTTGTTAGTGAAAAGAAAATACTGTTAAGTGAGATATTGTGAATATTTTATAAAAAGTTATGGTTGGAATGCTAATGACATTGTTTGAACATTAGGAATTAAGGAGTAAATATAATTCAGAAGCTAATTAATAGGAGTAAATTGTATATTGAGAGCGTAGCAGGTGTGTAAATAGCATCCCATAAACATTTTCGTAGATGATATTTTGTTATTTGTTATATTATTATTTACCTACTACATTTCTCAAGTATGGTTTAAACAAAACAATTTAATTTGAAATGTATTGTTATTAATTTTCACTTTATTGATATCATAATGTTTTAACATCTTGAAATGTTTTTATGCAAGCCATTAATATAGATGTGAAAAACAAAAATGGTTTTGTCCAATGACAGAATTTGAATAAAATATTTCAGATTTTGTGAACTTTCAGGTTGGGGTCTTCTGTTATGAAATATTCATCTTACAAAGTTTTAGTGACAGAGAAAAGCTTTGTTTGTTGTGGTTTTTGACCCCATGCATGCTTGTAAATGTCTTTGTGAGGCCTAAATACAAAATGCTGGTTGCTAACAGCAGAATTGTTAGTCTGTGGTGTGTCATGATTACTACTCGAGCTTGCTTGTTTCATAGCTTCGACTGTACTTGTTTCGTGGTGTCGACTGCACTTGATATTCATGGTTTTGATTGCGATTGTTTTGTAGCTTCGGTTGCGCTTGTATTGGTGCACCATGGTTAACATCGAGCTCGCTTGATATTCGTGGGCGTCATTCCTGTACTTGTATTTGTGGTTTCAGCCACGCTTGTTGGTTACTTGCCCTCGTGGACTGTGTGTCCATACTTGTTGCTCTTTCTATTGAAGTCCTCAATTGACAAAAGTTTTTCACACTATTACATGATTAGATTTCATGCATAAGTTGCTTTAATGTTTAGTAAATTTTTGCTACTAAAAATCATTTATATATTTTCTTTTATATTTTATTAGAGTTATAAATAACCATTATAATTTATTTTATAAAACAATACGTGCACAATTTTTCTTTTAAGCATTGCTTTATCTTGTTCTCATTAATGAAAAGTTTTTTGGGCCTTAGAGAGCATCACGACCTTGATAGTAGAGGTGTTTCATTGTAGATGAAAGCTTGTAAATTTACTGAGTACGCCTATTAATTGACAGAAATTTAAATTTAAACCTGTTTTGTTTTTATGATTTAAATGCTCCATGTAGTTTATATGCAAATTTCTGTCCCTTTTTTTATTTTGGCATGTATGTTTTTGTGTGAATACAATAAATATTTTTAGGTGTTTGATTTAGTGACAATAACATTATTAAGTGGGGTAATTATTTAATTGTTTTAAGGCTTAAGGAATGTAAGTTCTTTTATATTCTGTGCCGGTCATTCCTTATTTTCCAGGGCGTGACATGCTTGATGTCATATCATGTTCGTTCTTGAAAGAAGGAAATTGAAAGAATAAAGAGTAATAAATCATTTAGTATCCACTTGTTTACTTCTTTAATTTATGATAATCTTTTTTCAATATTTCTATTTCATATTTTACAGATGATTTTCGTTCAGCCCATTCGAAGACTTTGGAATTCTCTTCAAATTACTCGGAGGACAGTCATCCAGAATCTAATGCATTTCTCATATCTCTAGCCTCCTTGAGGATATTGTCCCTGTATAACAATAGCCTAAAAGGCTCACTACCCCAGCAAAAAATAACTTACTATATGGATATGCAACCTCTAAGATTGTAATAGATTGATAAAGTATTTAATCTACAATATTCAGAATTTACAATATTTATGGTTCTGTTTAGTATATGCCACATTTGGTCTTTAATATAAAAGCTGGTTAACTGACTAATTTGAGTATATTAAGAAAATTAGTTAAGTTAGTTATTTGTAATAAATGGGTGTTGTCTTTCCTAAATTACCCTTGCTAATCATGTGTATCAGCTAGATCTACAATTTGAAAAAACCTTTAATATGTGTAACTACTATAAAGACTACTTTTTTTTAAAAAAAGATAAATATAAGAAAAAGATTGGGAATAGTCTAATATAAAACTGCATTGACTCAACAAGTAAGGATTTGATTTACATGGGTACATACGCTGATAGCTTACTGCAATGCATCTTGCCCTAGAGAGAACCTCTATGTTACTGCCTCTATCCCTTTTTAAAGCAACATTAGATTCCATTACATGGATTAAAAAGTTAGTTAAAGACAATAAATGGGTAAAAATTTGAAGTTCTTTTCCTAAAATACCTTTATTTATAGGAGAAAGAGTATAAGAGAGAGAATAAAAAAATTATTATAATAAAGAGAAGAGTAAAATACTACAACCTCCCTTGCATTTTGTCTTAATTACACAGACTTCTCTTTTATTTTGAAAATATACACTTAAATGCAAACTGTTAATTCTATTAAGAATATTTTAAAAAGATTTTCTTAATTCAAATTTATATTAAAATACTTTTTATTTGCTAAATTACCCTTCATAATACGAAATCCCAAAATCTTGGTTAAAATTATATTGAAGAATTTAAGATTTTCTCCTTTACCTTAATTTTATTTATTTTATTTTTGAAAATTGTTGTTTGTTTAATGTTTTTATTGTTTAAGAATTTAAGCTTAACTCTACCTCAAAATTAGTTGACATGCGATATTTTGATGCTTCCTCTAACCATGTTAATGATGAAACGCCTCCTCATATTGGATATGTTCTTCCCAACCTGCTTTCTCTCAACATGTCTTCGAGTTCGTTACAGGGTGGATTTCCAGCTTCACTCGGTGACATGAGGCAGCTGAACTCGCTAGACTTATCCCATAACAATTTGTCTGGCTACTTGCCTCATGAATTTGGTAAGGGTATCAATGACTTAAGGTTTCTAAAGTTGTCAAACAACAACTTAAGTGGCCTATGTTTACCAGAAGGTTCAAATTTCACACATTTATTGTATGTGGATCTAAGCAACAACAACTTCAAAGGAAAAGTACCGGATGGGATTAGTAAGAGTTTCGAATTAAGAATGTTGGAGTTAAGTGCAAATCAACTATACGGTGAAATGCCTAGCTGGATTGGAAACTTTGAGCATTTGGGTCATCTCATTTTATACCCAAATTCTATGACAGGTCCGATACCTGAAAGCTTTTGCAATTTAGCTAAGATCACATACCTAGACCTTTCTCAAAATAGATTCAATGGAACTTTGCCAAGCTGCCTAAACATGTCATCACTGAGGTACTTGCATTTACGAAGCAATGATTTCACAGGACCCATGCCTTCTGTTTTGAACAAATCTCCCCTTGCTGTTAACTTTGGATTTGACTAAGAATAGATTTTCAAGTCAAATTCCGAAGTGGTTCAAGTCAATGTTGAATTTAAGGTTCGTCCTCCTAAAGGGAAATAAACTCGAAGGTTCCATTCCTATGGAAATGTGTAAGCTCAAGAACATAAGCATACTGGATCTTTCACAAAACAAGCTTTCTGGAAGGATACCATATTGCTTGAGTAACATCACATTTAGAAGGATGGCCGAGATGGGTGAAGCCAAACTAGGAAAATTTTTTGTCCCTTGGACTACAAGAGGCCCGTTATTTGAATTCAACCGTACAAGTGGCGAGCTTGTTCAAGGTGAAATTGAACTAAGCTTTTCATGGTACAAGGAGCAAGAGTGAACTTCATGTCAAAAAGTAGGTATGAATCATATGAAGGAAATATATTAGATTTAATGTCTGGCCCAGATCTTTCAGGTAATCAGTTGACAGGTGAAATCCCTTTGCAAATTGGACAATTCGACGCTATCCATACATTAAATTTGTCAAACAATCATTTGTCAGGGCCTATTCCAAAAACATTTTCTAACCTCGTGCAGATAGAGAGTTTAGATCTTGCAAACAACAATTGACAGGCCATATTCCTTCACAACTGACACAGTTTGTATTTTTTGTCTGTCTTCTCTGTGGCTCATAATAATTTATCTGGTGCAATACCTGACATGAAAAATCAATTTTTCAACTTTTGACCCAAGTTGTTATGAAGGGAATCTTTTTCTTTGTGGTCCACCGCTACAGCGTAAGTGTTTATCTATTGATAAACAAGCAGAGAGAAACAAACAAGAAGATGGCTTCCGAGATGCCTTCTTATGGAGTTTGCTGGAGCATTCGCGGTCTTCTTTCTAGGTGTTATTATCTTCTCGCATTTTAAACTCTTACTTTTACAACTACAAATGAATAGAAAGAGAGAGAACAAATTACTTGTATGGAAAATGAAATCATTATCCGAAGGTTGCTTAGTGCGTACTGTTTGGTTCATTGGCCCGATATTTTCCCTTCAACTTTCAGCTTCCTCTACTGGCTAGGCCTTTTGTTTTTTTATTTTGGTTCAAAAGGCCCTTTATGTTTGATATATCTCTGTGTGCGCGCGCATTACACTTGGCAAAAGGGGGGGAAAAAATAAAGCACAATTCCCACCAACAAACTGAAATTTAAAACGTGCATACAACAATTCTTTTGTGTGTTTTTATTTAATGACAATGCCGCCGCCTCATTCATCCATGGATGGAATCGGAGAGAAAACCGGTGTGTTGTTTAATGGCCAAGCCCAATTATACAGACTCATATATCTTTGGATGTTTTTGTGTCTAAAGTGTGTCATTGAGCTTGAAATATCAGACATAATCCACAAGCATGCCAACCCATCCCTCTTTCTCACTTGGTATCAGATTCAAAATCCCACCATCTAAAACTACCTTTATTAAAGGTTTCATTACTACCAAAAAAACAAAAAAATTCATGGTGCTAATTTACAGCAGCCATTAGGCAAAATGCTGTTAAAAAAATGGCAGTAGCATTTTTGCAATTATATGGAAGAAAATTGAGAAAATTACATATAGGTCCCACAAAAGACAATTTATTCCGGAAAATTCCCCTGAAATGCTTCCTAAGTCCATAGGAACCACAGAGTAAAATATTGGAATTGTGAAAAGTCTGTTTTGCCCTCATTGATTGAAAGAGAAAAAAACAGAGGGAAAGCCTTTAGTTGGTACGCTAGTGCTACATGCATAAGGAAGAGAAGCTTCTGAAAGAAGGAACGAAGGTCTACACAGGTGTTCCATTATTCCAGGCAAGTATGTTTTTTTTCTTCATCTTCTTTGTGGGTCTCATCATTAACAACATTTCTCTTCTTTCGTACACAACTGGTCTTAAGTTTAATGTTGGTTTGAAAAGTTGATTGGCTGTAGGTATGTGGGTATTAAGGATGTGATTCAACTCACTTGAACTATCAAGGGAGGCTCATTTTAATCATATGTGGTTTTAATCATCCTAGGTGTGGTTTTGTTATGCATGGTTAGGGTTATAAAGTGATTGCGTTGTTTTTTCGGTGAATGATGCTCTATTTTTCGGTGATTGATGCTGTATTTCTGATGAAAATGAATGAAAATCACATGTTTTTATTGTTATAACCCCTGTAATGTGATGGTTAAATATCTTGTTGATGGGTACATCGAAGGTTGTTAATATAACTATATGACTTGTTATTAATAAGTGATTGTGACAGGTTGATATGAAGGATGACAACTTCAAGTGGAAAGCATTTGTTTTGTTACCTTTATATAGGGGGACAATTTATTAATGGCGTAGAAGTTGAAATACAATATGTTGAGGTAGTGTGGGAACAAGAATGATAAAGGAAGACATATCATATGAAGAATTTAGAACAATGGTAGCATCAATTGTGGGAAAGAAAAGTAATGGAATAGTTATGAAATTCACAATAACCTTTAATGAGTGTACATTTGTGGACCTTGTAGATAATGAAGAAGTGAAACATTTAATTAACTTCAATGATGATAGTGGTCATGTACATATAGGAGAAAATGGAGATCAAAATTCACATCTATAACAAGGGATGTTCCAATAGAAGAGCAACATATGTAAATTGTATTATTTAAATTTTGAAGTAATGTTAGCTATTGTCAATTGTTAT
The DNA here is from genome assembly GCF_004799145.2 of Neltuma alba. Taxonomy (NCBI): domain Eukaryota; kingdom Viridiplantae; phylum Streptophyta; class Magnoliopsida; order Fabales; family Fabaceae; genus Neltuma; species Neltuma alba. The sequence continues at coordinate 69,476 of NW_021633545.1, forward strand.
GCATAAATTGTTATTGCAGTGATCGAAGGTTGTCATTAACGACCCCATGACTTCTCGTGTTATGTAGGATTGAAGACTTGTTCGAAGGTTCAGATGCATTGTCTATGTCTCCACCCAATGTGTTTAGTGAAAACCCACTATCATTGCCATGTGGTTCACAAATGATGCCAACCCCAATTCTGGAAATGAATTCAACAAAGTAGAAGGGTTTGGTTATTAGAGAAGGACAAATTTTTCCTAATGCTGTAGCCCTTAGGTAAGCACTATATAGGTACAGCATTGCTAAGAAGTTTTCATACAAATTTGTGAAGAACAATCAACAAAAGACCATTGTGAAGTGTATAACGGAGGGATGCCCGTGGTACATGGGTGCATACTCAATGGGACAAAGACAAGGTGCTGAGTTCTTAATAACAAGAACATTAAGAAGTGAGCATATGCATTATGCACAGGACAGCTTGGTTGTATCTCACTTTGGAAGGTCAAACTTAACATCATCAATCATGATAGATTCTTTGAGGTATAATGTAGACAAGAATACTAATGAAATTAGAAGAGATTTCTACAGAGAATATGGGGTGTGACTGAATTATCGTCAAGCATATAGGGGTAGAGAAAGAGCATTGAGGAAAATACATGGTTATGCACAAGATTCGTACATGGTGATTCCCTGGGTTTGTGAAAGGCTTATTGAAATTGATCCAAACACAATTGCTCAATGGGAAGGCTTGGATAGTAATAGATTTGAGAGGGTGTTCATTGCTTATGGATGCTCAATTAATGGATTTTTAGAAGGATGTCGAAATATACTTTATATAGACGGATGTCATCTAAGTGGTCCTTATAGGGGGACATTAATTTCAGCTAACGTATATGATGCAGACAATGAACTTTTTCTATTAGCATATGCTATAGTTAGTGGGGAGACATATGATGATTGTGATTGGTTTCTCCAGAATGTCAAAGACATCACCAGATCAGTGGAGACAACAATAGTTTCATGTCAAAATAATGCCAATATAGGTGCTATGCAGACAGCATTTGGCAACAAGAGACATGTTTTTTCGTATAGGCATGTGAAAGAAAATTTTAGTACACATTATTTAAAACTTAACCGTGGCAGTGGGTGAGTTTCAAGTACTTCGAAGGAGGTTGCATTGAAAATGCTGGATGGAATCGCCTACGCAAGAATTGAGAATGAATATGTTGCTCCAATAGGAAAACTTAAATCATTTTATCCACAATTAGCTGATTGAATTGAGACTCAAGAAGATATAGATCGATGGGCTTTAAGCAAATTTCTGTTTAAATGATGGGATAATATCACCACTAATGTTGCGGAGTCGTTTAATGCTTAGATTTTGAAGGAGAGGAAGCACAATGCATCAGTTCTTATACATGAGCATATGGAGAAATTAGTGAAGAAGATGGTTGCAAGCAAAATAACAATGGTAAATAAAACAAATGGTGTTGGGCCAAATATTGAGTCCAAGTTGCAAGAAAAAGTGGTAAGAGCGAAGAATATGCATAGTGTATATTATGGAGATAACCGACTTCAAGTTCATACTACATCTCCTACTAAAATAATGTGTCACTGTTGATCTAATCACACATATATGCACTTGCTTAGAATGACAAATGAGCGGAATACCTTGTGTACATACATGTGCAACGATAAAGCTACTTCACGGTAGTGTCTATGAATTTGTAGATGATTACTATAAACTGTCTGTCCAAGAGAAAATATATGCAATTAGTATAAGACCAATTGTGACACATGATTGTCCACATCCTGAAGCTCTCACCGTTACGCAAATGATGACAGGAACATTTTTATAGCCACCAATTACCAAAAGACCCTCATGGAGGCTAAAGAAAAGAAGGATTGAATCTCAATTTCAGAAATAAAAGACTTTATTACTGTGAAAGATGCCATGAGCTAGGCCACACTGTGAAGACTTGCCAGAACCCAAATCCAAGTTGAGCTTTATTGGTGGCTTGTTTATATTTCTTTTTGTGAATACTTGTGATAGAATTGTTTTGTAAATGTCATAACCTGCACCTCAAGTTGTTCGTCATTATCCACACATGCAACCCGTATGATTTTTTGAATGGGTTGTAAATTTGGTATAGTTACATTGTACATATATATATCAAGTGGTAAATGACATCTAGTTGTAATATGATATAATATCATATCTGTATTTTGATCTACTTGTCAATAGGTTGTAATGGACTTGTTATCAGATGCCATGGAAGTTGTCATTGGCGGTCTGAATTATGTTACTGATATAAGTGATAATTTCTTCTACTTGCAGTGTTCAATGATTTCTTAACACATCCGAGTCGTGTTAAAGTTGTAACATGATATGATTTGGTTATAATTTAATGTTATGTGGAGGCTGTGATATCCCACAGCGTGAGTTGTCAAGGGCATTGCAAAGGTTGCTAACCACTTTTCTTCAGATTGTCAACAATTGCCGTTGAGGTTGTAAATGAACGTCTACAATAAAAATCTATTATAATCCTATTTGGTCCAGCTAAAGTTGTTAATAACTTTAAAATGCTTCCCGTTATATTTTTAAGGTCATTATATGTGCTAATAATTTTTTAGAAGCTGTGGTATCCCATAGAGTGAGTTGTCAGGGGCACTGCTGAGGTTGTTAACCACTTTTCCTTAGGTTGTCAACAGCCACTGTTGAGGTTGTAAATGGATGTGGCAAAGAGGACTGTGATATATGGCTATCATGTTATCATGGTTACCATTTGTTTATCCAATTTTATTTAGTCTGCATTTTTGGACATGATCCGGGTTTAGAACGAAGAATTTCATCATTATCAAAACACATGAATACCATTACAAAAACTTCATAACTAGTAAACGATATCAATAGACATTAACATATCTTAACATCCAGCTATTATTATATGGTCAAATAAAAAAAATCTGAATTTTACATCCAGCTGTCAGTATGCTATGAAATTAAAAAAAAGTGTAAACTTTACATTTAGATGTCATTATACTGTCAAATAAAAAAAACTAAATACAATATATGCTAATAATTTATTTCTTCCTCTTGCTTTGGGGATTTTCTTGTAGCAAAGACAGCATTTGATCATCATGCAGGTTGTCTTGATGAGTTACAATCCACCACAAGCACCCAATCTTCAAGTCATGGATTTCTTGAGGGGAGTACTTAGGCATTATGTAGCCTTCATCACCATACTTCGTACCATCCCATGTTTGTAACCAGCTCAAAACATGAACCCCACAAGAGTCCCTGCAAAAGAAAAACTAGTACTTTAGTCAATGAACATTAGCTCCCAAAAGCTCAAACACAATTACTTGTTATGCACAACAACAACTCATGTGTCAGATTGCACATGAACTTTTGCCCATGTGACTTTATTTTTCTTTTATTTTCCCAACGAGTGGTTGTTTTATTCATAATCTTATTCTAATTCTTGGGGAATAGTTATACTTTGAAATAAATTCATCCATCAAAGTTTATGAGAATAAAGAAAATAACAAAAAACAAGTTAGCACAAGCCTCGCTTCCCGGTTCCCACCCCAGTTCCCACCCACATGTAGTGTGGCTGATATTAACATACCCGCACTTCCTATATATTGCAAAGAAAAGAACCTCTACAATTTTACTTCTAGTATTCTCTTTTATCTACAAAATCATCTGGGAAAGATTTGCATTTTGTTTACAAAACATCAGGTAGCATAATAGAAACGGAAGAATATTGTAGGAGGGAATATAAGTATAGACAAATTAATACTACTGCTTGCCTTAAAAGCTTATTCAGATTACCCACACAAAGAAATCAATCACAAACGAGGGAGAAGAAAATGACAGTAGGAGGACTCACCCAGACACAACCAATGATGAACCCACAATGCCAACGACGAAGGCAACACGAGCAACAAGGGAAGTAGTTTTAAACAACTAACAACGGAGGCAACGAGATTTATGGTGAAGAGTGACGATGATGAGGAAGCTGTGAAGTTGAAGGTAGACAATGGAAATGCATCGTGAAGAAGAAGATGGTCCCGTTAGAAACAAAAAGCGGCCGAGGGTCTGAGGCGGGGAAATATTCAGACTCAAATTAATGGGGGTAAGTAGGTAATATCATAATTAAAATTAATTATCCGCTAGTCCTAAGGACTTAGGAAGCACTTCAGGATTTTAGGGGACTTTTCCTGAATAAATTGTCTTCTATGAAACCTGTGTGTAATTTTCCCAAGAAAATTTTACTTTTTATGGCGATTATCAAGAAAGTCTTTTTCATGATTTATCAGAATTTCAAAACCCCATCCATCGCATGATAGGTTTTTACTTCTCACAGTCAGATATCAAGGTTCCCTACTCAATTTTCTCCCTCCCCCTATCTTTCTTGACGTTTATCCCTTCTTTCTATCATCTCTGCCATGTTCTTCCATCACCATTGCTATCACCATCACTCCATTGTCTTCATCTTTTTTTGTGAGTTTTTCGCCCTTTCTTTAGCATTCTTTCCATGAGTTTGATAGATTTTGTGGTTTGCTTCTTTTCTTTGATTAAAAATGTGGTGTTTGTTTTGAGTTTAAATAGATCTAATTTTTGTTTCTCTCTTTGCTTAAACATACTTTGATACTTGAAAGCTTGAGTAGATCTAATTTATGCTTCCCTCATTTTGTAGATCAGAGTTTGACATCATAAAATTAACAAATTTTATTAGATATGAGTCTTTGATTTTACCTTCATTAAATCATACTGACTTCAATCTGGCAATTGAAGGTAAGTGGTGCTATTATGGTGGGGGAAGTGTCTACTTTTGCTCTATCAGAATGCTTTTGACTAGTGGCTGGTTATTAGATGATTGATTCTTAAACCCCTTGCCTTGGAGTTTTGTTCTCTTGTTCCATTCCGATCAATAGGATGAAAGGGAAACTACCAAAAAAATGAATTTTTCACAACTGTTATTCATATAATAGCTGTGAAAATACCACAACAGTTTTTAAACTGCTGTAAAATCCTCCACATTTTACGTCAAGGGCATAGAAATTGTTCTCAAAACTACTATGAAAAACTCATTTTAACCTCTATAAAATGGTTTTTTTTTTTTGGCAGTAGTGCAGGCGCTTGCTAGCTCACAATGGCCTCTTCACTATCATCAAAACCAAAACAATGAAGAAGAAAGTGAAGTACCAAATGACCTCAATTCTTCATCACAGCTTCTTGTGAATGGCATAGACCGTTGTTTATGTCCAATAGTTCAGTTGGCAACATACCTTCTATAATTGATTTGTATCATCACTTAGGGAAATGGGTTTGTGGGAAAGAAAACACATTGAGAGAGACAATACTTGGCATAGGGAATGCTTTTGAGTTTCGTGAACAGAACCCAGAAGATATGGCGGTTGTTCAAGAAGGAATGGCTAGTGATTCGAGATTTCATTAAAGGGGCTTTGATGAGAGAATTTGAATATGTTTTTGATGGATTGGATTTCATTGTTGATGTTGATGGGGGAACTGGGACCATTGCTAACACTATCTGTGAAGCATTTCCCAATTTGAAATTCACAGTGCTTGATCTTCCTGAGGTATGCATGAAAACACCAATTTGAGTTTTGTTGGTGGCCGCATCTTCAAATCCATCCCTCTTGCTGATGCTGTTCTGATAAAGGTACGCATGTAACTTCAATGCTTAGTATATTGTTCTGCTTAATTTATATACACCAAAAAAAGGTACCACAAGGACTTCTTAAGAGGTCACTTAATGGCTATATAATTAACTTCCCTTGCTTGAGCTTCCAAAACTTATGCATCATATTATGTGTGGACACAGGTTCATATAAAAGAAATAGGAGCTATGGTATATCTGCAATTTTGCTTTGCTTATGCATGATTTGAAAGAATACTTAGAGAACTTTGTGTATGAAGCTGCAAATTAGAGGAACTAATTAATCAAGGTGCATGCGTTGAAGCCCAAATACAAAAGTTCATCGGATATAATTCTTAAGAATGTTGGGGGGAAAAAAAACAACAATAACAACTCTTAATAATATCATGAGATACCATTTTGGAATTTCGTCTTATAACTACTTGCACATCATTCATTATTGCCTAGGAGCTCAATTATTAAGACCAAAAAGTCTTTGCGTGTTCGCCCATCACATCTGATTCTAGATATTGCAATGATGGCCAAAAAATTTCTCAAAATTTGGGATTTTGAGCAAGTTACAATGAATTTTTTTTATGTTTAATTTTGAAAGCTCTTTATAGGATTACTCTACAATGTGATGACAAATGACAAGTGACAATTTTAAAGAAATTTTCTAAGGCCACACTGTGATGATACAGTTAAATTATTCGAAGAGTAAAGACAAATGGGCATAATAATTGATCATCCCTTAGACCACAATTCTTTATTTGTTGGTAGATTCATAGAGGTATTCCAATGGGAGAATTATAAATAACTAGCAAACAAATAATAATGAAAGTTAAGAAATGGATCAAAGTCCTTAAGAACAATTATTGAAATTGAAAGTTACTATGATGAATAGTTTAATACATTATGCGGTCCTTGTTTATAATTTCCATTCTTCAATTTTTATTTTATTTGCAAGATAAGTAAATAGTGCCAAGTAGCGAGCAAACCGTAGATGAAGCATATTCCCTGTCAATATTTCTACAAGTGCCGTTGATAAAAAAGGATTTGTATAAAAAGAGTCAAATTGCATCCAGCATCTTGAATTATTTTTGAAGGCATTCAACATCTTAAAATATTTAGTGCCACAATGTTGCTCCTAGTGTATTAAAAATGGAGCGATTCTCACATCAAACTAATAAAACTTTCACCTCCGTTATATTCATGGTTCATTATCTTCATCACAGCACAATTTTGTCTCTAAAAATAATTCGGAATGCTGGGGACACCTCAACTGGAAAAAAAAACAAAAAGAAATTATAACTCAGTGAAAATAAAGGGAAAAGGACAAAACAATATAAATATGTGGAGCTAATATTAACACAAGGCTGTCTTAAGGCTTAACATGATTTTAAAAAAAAAAACAATCAGGTGCTGCCACAAAATAATGGCACATTCCATGGCGTGTTGGACCAACCGAATGGATCGTTTGGACAATGCAAAGTATTTTGATCTTGTCTTACATTTAAATAATCTCCCACAAATCTTGAAGGTTCAAATTTGAGATATTTCTTAAAGAATATCATGTCTATCGATAATAACAGTATGTTAGGACACAGAGAGAGAGAGAAACCAGTGAGCATTTTATCTATATGTATCTTCCATCAAAATGCAGAAAGATATGGTGCACAAGTCAATATATACTTAAAAGAAGGAAGGAACGGTGCTAGCTTCTGACTCAAAAACACTGTTGCCAAGAAGAAATAAAAGTTAAAAAAAATCTTTCATTGTATTAAAAAGAGAAATTAAAAGAATAAAAAACTTGTCAAGAAAAAAATAAAAGCTATGTATGTGCCAAATACTTAAAATGAAGGAAATACTAAAACAATAAATATAGTACGTAGTTTCATAATTTTACCAAAAAAACAGAAAGAAATAATAGTTTTGCATGAGATAAAGTATTATTCAAAGGTAAGGGTGGAAACAGGCTAGGCTAGGCTAGGCTAGGTTAGGCTAGGCTTTAGCTAAACAGGCCTGGGCCTGTATCAGAGATCTAAAGCCTAGGCTTGAGCCTAAGCTTGTATGTAGGCTTTTTTTTAAGCTCGAGCCTGAGCCTCCAAAAGGCCCAAAAGCCTTTTTAAAAGCCTACTTAAAATTTAGGTATTCAAATAGGCTTAAAAGCACATGCCTTGAAATGCATGTATAACTCTTCAAACCTATTTTAAAACCTACGTTATGTCTTAAAAGCTTAGGATCTATTCTCACATACAATATAAGTCTAGTAAAGAAAAAGAATGCTTAGTGACAACAATTGTTCCAGTAAATATGAATAAGAAAAACCAATTATATGTTTGCTAAGGAGATATATTTTCTAAAATCAACCAAACCCAACAACTGGCATGTAAAACTAGATTTTACCTCTTGCTTTTCTAGCAGTATTATAATATTTCATTTGGGCATCACTAAAACAAACTTACTACAATTATTATGCTTTAGTGAACAACGTAAATCAGGGGAGAAGGAGTGAGCTAACATAGTCATCTTGAGTGATCAAAGAAAAGAAATGTAGAGGTGAAAGATTGATTGATAAAAAGGCTGCGTTTGTGTGTAAATGATGGGATGTGAGACTTAGGATTATGGCTAAGTTAGTAATTTTATAAATAATTTATAAAATTAATCTAGATTATATTATATAATAGTGTAAATTAAAAAAGAAAAAGCTAAATAGGTTAAGCCTGTAAGCTTGTAGGCTAGGCCTTATAAAAATAGGTCTAACCTGTTTACCTAGATAGACATTGCAATAGGTCTAAGCCTGACCCTAGCCTATTTACTAAATAGGCTAAGTTAGGCTTAAAGTAGGCTAGGCTATAGGCCCCTGATAGGGGTCTAGCCTACTTCCACTCCTATTCAAGGGTTGTGGTCGATGCATAAGACAACTTGCGTGAGATAATAGTTTTGCATGGGATAAAATGAACTTATTAGAGTTTGCATTTTGGGGAGGAAAATGGTGCTAGCTAATGTTGTGCGCATAATGTTTATTGTGGCACAATAGAAGTTTTTTTTTTTTGGGGGGGGGGGGAGGGTAGGCTCTTCTTGTCTTGCCAAACTGGGCCGGCTCTCTACATTCAATGGAAGAACATAAAGAAAATGGAATCTTCCGAGGACAAAAAAAAATGGAATCTTCCTGGGAAAAAAAAAAGAAAAAGAAATAGTGGAGGGATTCCCTTTATATTTGAAAAGCAAATGGAGAATAAATTCAAGATTTGATACTCTTTTAGTCATATTTATAAGTTACTTTCAAAACAAATCATATGGATCAATAAAAACTTTAAATTTAATTAACTCTCATTTAAAGCTCAGATTCATTTGGATTCAAGAATCTTTTTTGAAACATCCACAAAACAAAGAGCTATCTTATAGCGATTAGATTTTATACACCTAGTTTGACCACTCCACGCCTACCCTAGTTTTTTTAATCTCATATTTTTAAAATCCTATTTAATATACAATATACGTTATGATAACAAAGTCAACATAATAATAAATGAAGTGTAAAGTTACATATTCATATAAAAATTTTCTCTTTCTGCCATATAAATAGGACCAAAATTTTTTTTCTCTTTCTGTCATATAAATACGACCAGAGGAGTATATACTAATCTCAAAACTTCTTTATATTCCTGAACGATATTAAATTTTCTTTATAGCAAAGAGTTAGAAGTATTTTTGTTGAATTATATTAAAATTCGAATCTTAGTTTGTCATGTAAGACACTAGACCCGACTCATTGGTACTTTAGCTTTTTAAATTTATATGATGACATGACGTCGGGGAACTATTTTAAACCGGAGTTAGCATTTTTCCTACTTTCTACCTATTTCTTGTTTTCAATTAATATATTAAAATTTGAGATACATCAAAATTTAAATGGTTCAAATTTAATATTAGTTTTAAAATTTTTTATAAAACATTTTCATGATATTTTTTTCATGTAGATTTAGAATGTCTAAATCAAATTCTAGCAATATAGTACTGAGTTCTTCCCGGGTGGGATTGGTGAAATAAACAAGAACTGTCACTGTAATAATAAAGCAATACAATTATTCCAGAGTAAAGGCAAATTAAAGATGAGAACATTCATGGTTTTGGAGCATGATTAATTTTTTTCCCTTCTTGTTTTTTGGTCGTATTATAGAAGGAAAAATACAATATTTCTTGCTTGATTAAGTTAATTTTCTTTCCAAAACAAGTTTAGTTGGTCTTACGCAGGCAAATTTCAATGTAATTGAAAAGCAAATGGACAACAAATTCAAGATTTTGATATATACAGCAATCTCAAAACTTCTTTATATTATATTTCTGAATGATATTAAATTCTTTTTATAACAAACACTTAGAAGTATTTTCGTTGCATGGTATTAGCATTCAAGTCTATTAAGCATTCATCACTTTTCAGTTTTAACTATCTCTAGTCAATTAAGCATCGTTTTCTTTCAATCCTCTCCATCGAATTATAGGAAAAGCCTTTGTCTTAGTCATCAATGCTTTTAAAACCTTTCAAGTCTTCTCAGTGTTCCTCCCCACTTGTTTTTGTTGGTCCAAACTCCCTTGCGGAAAATCACGCATTCACTTGTCTAATCCTTATTCTTGTTACTTTGATTTAAACAATCAATAAACGATTGTTTTTTATGTATTAAAATTAGCCTACCAAACAAGTATATTTTTTATCCGAATAATAATAAAATAAAATATTTTACAACTTTAGATTTAATTAATATAAATTTACAATTATTATAAATTTAATTAACATGTAAATAATAATGAAATCCAATAAAAAACAGCTAGCGACGACTAAGACTTTATTCTTTTGAAACTTATAAATTTGCACCTTAGTACTGCTGAGGTGATTGAGAGTGACTTATATATTTGCGGGACACACGAGCAAGACATGCTATATATTTATCAAAATACATACATACATACATACATACATACATACATACATACATACATACATACATAGCGATCCTACACTTGAGGTACATGAAAGTGAAACTTGGATTCTTCGTCACAGCTTCACTTTCCACCACTAAGGATGATGGATCCATTGAACACACAAACAAGAGATCATGCATGCGCAGCTGCATTTATTTAAATGTGCCTGTAATCAAATCCAGCGCGCGCGCGCGCACACACACACAGCGTTGAAATTCATCCATGCATGTTTAGTTAGTTTTGTTTGGGAAGCCACGCAATGGTGTCTTGAAAAAGGAAGTGGCATATTGGAACACTGCCTGGTTTCACTTTCAGCATTTGGAAGGCCAGATGTTTTGGGTCCCAGGCTGACGTGTCTCTGGGACATACACTCACAGCTTTCACTCTGCTCCCATCAGCCCCCTCCAACGACACCGTATAGGCCACCGTATTCTCTATTTTGTGACAGTAGAACACAGCATACGCATAGTTCATCTTGTGGCACACCACCAGATTTGTCTCTCCCACCTTCTTCACCCCATTCGTTATTGTGTATTCTTGCTTCTTTGTTTCCTCCTTCTTCGTGACCACCTCCGTAGACAAAGCTTGCACGTTTCTGCCAAGCTTCAGAATGGTGAGATCAAGCATGGATTCTAAGGATGTTGCACAATACTTGTCCTCTCCTTTAATCCCCGGCTCCTCACACTCTTTAATTGTATTCTTCATAACCTCAGCACTTATGGAGCCAGGCTTCACAGCAAACTTGTTCAGTATTTCAGCCATCTGTTCGTAAATAATCATAAAGACATGTTTTAGTTATTACAGAATATATCTATCAGACGTGCATGGTAGAATTAATGTCCGGCCGTACCTCGGTTGAAGAAAAGGGGATGGATTTGACGACATCACGAGGCAGGAAGCAGGCTTGGTTGGGGGATTTGTGGAAGATCAAGTTCATTTTGTGACCAGCCTTCAAATCCTTTCCCAAGAAGAAGAGAGTTATGTCGGGATTATCTGGGAGTTTGGCCTCAGACTTATGATTAGCATAACCAGTGAAAGATTCTTCCGAATAAGTCGACTTAGGGTTACCATAACCAGTGAAATATTCTTGAGGATAATAAGTCGACTTATGGTTACCATAACCAGTGAAATATTCTTCAACGTTAGGATGGAAATCTGTCACATCACAGTGGAAGACGGAGCCGCCACCTGACAGAAACTTAGTGTGCATTGTATATTTGTCATGTGAAGCTGGTTGAGATAATAAATCCGCGGAAAAATTACCAATAATATATATAATCAGAACTATAACGACGGAGCCGCCACCTGACTTGTCAGCATGAACTATATATATATATATATATATAGTGCACCTAGTGTATGTGCATTATTTGTCAAGTGATAATAAATTACCAATAACATAACATAACCAGTACTATATTATAATACAAACCAGTTGGGTGAAGGAGATCAGCAACATATTTAGGCATTGGAGTTGCAGGGGGAAGCATGTACTTCCAGTAAAGCTCAGGAGTTAAGACAGCATGCGTTGCCACCACTGCAATCAGCAGCAACTTCATAAATAATATGAACATACACATTAGCATTATGCTATGAGATCAGAGTGCCAACAATAGGATTATATTTACTCTTCTTGTATGTAAGATATGGATGAAGGCCATATCCCATTGGGTACTATATATAATAGCTTCCGCTCACGGCCTATGCTTTTATTTCCTTCTTCTTCTTTTTTCCCTCCAAACAGAACAAACAACAAGAATAAAGATTTTGTGCCAATATAAATTTATAAATTTCTTCTCAAAATTATTGATCGGTTGTTTTTAATAATTGATTTCATTAAAAAAATGTTTCTTTTTAATGAAGTATTGAAAACTGGAATGTTAAAGTTAACCAGTGAAAACAATGATTCCAGGGTCGGCGATTCAAATTGGGTCGAACTGGTTATAATAAAAAAAAATATTTAATTAAGAAGCAATTTTGTCTTGAAAGTTTTTATGCAAGAGCTGCTCATATCTGAAAGGTTTTAATTTGTTAGATCAATATCATCCTGAAAGTATTAAAAAAGGAGTAACATCGCTTCTCACCACTCTTAACTATCGTCAGTTTTTTTACAGTCAATATTTTTTTTTTTAACGGTTAGAGCAATTTTGCTCCTTTTTCAAAACTTTCAGTATGATACTGATCTAACAAAAAACTTCCAAATATTTACTACTCCTATACGTAAATTTCGGAGCAAAATTAGACTTTAATACCATATGAAATGTCTTCGTCATTGCTTGTTGATTCTCAGTTTTGCAGTTATGTGCGTTCGTCGCTTAAATAAAGATACTGCAAGTAGTGACAACTTCTGATGTATTCGCTATTTTAAGTCATGCGTAGTTTCTTTCTTTGATCTCGGTCACACAACATAAGAAAAGTCTTCGTGTAGTTGCATATGTCATCGATTGTCGTTAATTGCATTTACAACTCAATTTAGAAGATACTCCTCTGGTCTTATTTACAGGATAGAGAGAAAAGATTCTTTGGGGTCATATTTACAAGTCACTTAATTAAATTTTTATCATGAATGTACTATATTATCCTTCATTTATTATAGTGTAGATAGTTTTTTTAAAATGTGTATATATTAAATATGGGTAAAATTGGAAAGTTGTTATATTTTAATGAAAAGTTAATGCAGTCTAAGGTTTTCTTTCGTCTGTGTGAAACACGTTAAAAGTGCCTTATAAATAGGACCAGTAGAGTATACATATAGTGAAAGTTTGTTCCAGATAAGTTGATTTCATGATTACCAATTTGAATTAGTATATATGTAAATACTTTTTGAATTCAAAAGCATACCAAGGCTTCACTAATGATTAGCAATTTGTACAAGTATTTATATTATTATTTTCTTCAAAATTGTACATATCAAATATAAGTTGAAACATTATTAAATTTTAAGGCAAAGTTAATAAAATTTGAGGTTTTTATTGGTTCTAGTGACACATGTTGGAAGTGATTTACAATTAGAATTAGAAAATTTGTACAAGTATTTATATTATATTTTCTTCGAAAGTGTATATATCAATATATATATAAGTAAAGTTGAAACATTATTAAATTTTAAGGCAAAGTTAATAAAATTTGAGGTTTTTATTAGTTTCAGTGACATATGTTGGAAGTAACTTACAATTATAATTAGAAAAGTAGTTAACACACATAAGTTCTTTAACCTATGTAGATTAATTTTTCAGCTCCTATACTAAGAAAGGAAGGGAGTATTTTCATGTCTGTTCTATCCCAAGGCAAAGTCATTCTCATTGTGCATACCTTTATCTTATTCCAAGTCATCTGGAGAAAAATTTTGGAAGTTGTTGAGTCTTCAATTATAATGGGAATGAATGATTCTTTTGATACTTTGCTTCATAAGAACAGATAGTTTGCTCTGTTGTGATTACGGAGTGCATGTATATATATAAACAAGAAAGAAAAGCGTCTTGCTTTTAAGATGTTTCTTTCAGTGGGATTGTTGCTTATGCAAAACTCCAAGAAGCCGTACGCAATTTGGGCGATATTTCCAAGTTGAGAATGAAATAATATCTCCGGTTCTTTCGTAACATTCAATGTGGTTGAAAAATACTCCTCCAATCCTTCATATAGGATATCTAATTGTTAAGTTGATCTTGGTCTTAAGTGTAAGATATATTTCTCATATTTATCAATTTTTTTAAATTACTTTCATTGATACTCCCTCAACCATAATTAAATAGGAGAGGAAAGGAGAATATTAAGGCAAACGATTATGGTATCTTAGAAAAAATATATCATAAATCAACTTACCTAACTTTCTTAATTTAATTAAATTAGTTAAATAAGTTTTATATTAAGAACTGGAAGAGTATGTTAATATTCCCTCTGTTTCTTTTTATAAGAGCGTGAAAATTGAATTGTCTTAGTCTTTTTTATAAAAGCTTATTTGAAGTTGTCTGAACATTCAATACATTTTTACCATTTTTACCCTCAATTAATTTTATACATTGCATTAATTAAAAGGTTGACAACTTGACATACTACATTTTCTTTCATACTTTCTCTCATTATTACTCTATTTTTCTCCCTTACTTACCCGCTTTTGAATAATGGTATACTTAGAAAGGGAAAAAAAAAGTCATTTCTCACACATTTATTATTTTTAACTAATTTTAACTATTTTTTAAATCAAGTAATTTAGTTATTAGGCTTTAATAAAAAGGACCAGAGAAAGTATTATTAGCTAAGGGTAATAAATTAATAATTTTAACTGTAAGGAATATGCTAATTTTCTAAATATGCCCTTATTTATAAGAGGATAGTTGAGAGAGAGAGAGAGAGAGAAATAGGGGAAAAAATGAAAAAATGTATTGGAAAAATATAATGCAATTAATCAAGGATAAAATTATTAAAACTGCATTTAATATTTAGACAAGCCCAAAATTAAATATTACTCCTCTGATCCTATTTATAAGTCACTTTCAATATGTTTCATACAGACAAAGAAAAAACTTAAACCACTACAAAAAAATAGACTTTAGGCGACGACTTTCGGCGGCGACAAAAGTGTCGCTGCTGAAAGTGGACCTTCAGCGGCGAAAATGGACCTTCAGCGGCGACTTTTTTTGTCGCCGCCAAAAGTGGACCTTCAGCGGCGACTTTTTTTGTCGCCGCTGAAAGTATAATATAATAATATATATTTTATTTTACAATATTAATAAACAAATTGCCGAAAATGGACCTTCAGCGGCGACTTTTTTGTCGCCGCCGAAAGTGGACCTTCAGCGGCGACTTTTTTTGTCGCCGCTGAAAGTATAATATAATAATATATATTTTATTTTACAATATTAATAAACAAATTGCCGAAAATGGACCTTCAGCGGCGACTTTTTTGTCGCCGCCGAAAGTGGACCTTCAACGGCGACTTTTTTTGTCGCCGCTGAAAGTATAATATAATAATATATATTTTATTTTACAATATTAATAAACAAATTGCCGAAAATGGACCTTCAGCGGCGACTTTTTTGTCGCCGCCGAAAGTGGACCTTCAGCGGCGACTTTTTTTGTCGCCGCTGAAAGTATAATATAATAATATATATTTTATTTTACAATATTAATAAACAAATTGCCGAAAATGGACCTTCAGCGGCGACTTTTTTTGTCGCCGCCGAAAGTGGACCTTCAGCGGCGACTTTTTTTGTCGCCGCTGAAAGTATAATATAATAATATATATTTTATTTTACAATATTAATAAACAAATTGCCGAAAATGGACCTTCAGCGGCGACTTTTTTGTCGCCGCCGAAAGTGGACCTTCAGCGGCGACTTTTTTTGTCGCCGCTGAAAGTATAATATAATAATATATATTTTATTTTACAATATTAATAAACAAATTGCCGAAAATGGACCTTCAGCGGCGACTTTTTTGTCGCCGCCGAAAGTGGACCTTCAGCGGCGACTTTTTTTGTCGCCGCTGAAAGTATAATATAATAATATATATTTTATTTTACAATATTAATAAACAAATTCAATCTGGCTCAGCGGCAAGAAGGTTGGACACGAAGGGAGGCGGTCACGAGTTCGAACCTGGAAGAAGACACATTTAAGGTGAAAATATTTAGACGATGACGTGGCGAGGAGGAGTGACGTGGCAATGACGTGGAGGTGGCTAGTGATGATGTGGCGGTCGGCAGTGATGACGTGGCCGTCAATGGCGATGACGTGGAGGTCGACGGTGCTGACGTGGCGGCCGGAGACGATGACGTGGCACCGGCGGTGATGACGTGGCATTGGTAAAGCCAATTCTTCTTAGGCATTACTTTCAGCGGCGACAAAAAAGTCGCCGCAGAAAACACTTTCGGCGGCGACACGAAAAGTCTTTCAGCGGCGACAAAAGTGTCGCCGCCGAAAGTGTTTTCTGCGGCGACTTTTTTGTCGCCGCTGAAAGGCTTTTCAGCGGCGACAAATGTCGCCGCCGAAAGTGTTTTCGGCGGCGACATTTGTCGCTGCTGAAACTTCTAAAAGTCGCCGCTGAAAGTATCTTTTAACGGCGACCTTTTTAGTCGCCACTGAAAGTTTTCAGCCACGGCTGCTACGGCAACGACTTTTCAGCGGCGACTTGTCGCCGCAAAAAACTTTCGGCGGCGACTTTTGTACTTTCAGCGGCGACTTTTGTCGTCGCTGAAAGTCAATTTTTTTGTAGTGAACTTCATTAACTCTTATTTAAAATTTAACAACTTTCTAACTTTATCTCTGTTTAATATATATTATACATCATGTAAACAAAGTCAACACAATAATAAATGAAGAATAAAATCATACATCCATACAAAATTTTTTTCTCAATGCCTTATAAACAGACCAAAAAATATCTTCTCTCTCTGTCTATAAATAGGACTAGAGGAGTATAAAAAGGACCGAGGAGATTCAAAATTTTGGATTTTATAAAAAAAGACTGGAGGTAGTACATGCTTTATTAAGGGGACCGATTTCAAATTTCTCCGAAATTGACCACAAGGTATTTGTTTCTTGGAGGGTCCACTGATCTTAACAATTTGTTTGCCATTCGACTTTCTTCATCTATTGATAAAGATAATTCCATATAAGGTCTCATTTTCATTAATTAAGGACTTGTCTATTGAGTGTGTTTCTACCAATAGTTATCAAGCTTTTAATTACTTCCATAAATTCATTCATACTTTAATTTTTCCTTTGTTTCCTAGCCATTTAACACGTAATATGCACAAAAGTATAATGAAGATACTAGCTTCCAACCCTTCCTGTGTTTTTTTTTTTTTTAATTTTTTAACCAAGGCAAGTAATCAGTTCAGTACTGAGATTACAGTTTAAATTAGTAAGAATCAAGATGTGACACATATAAAATTACAAAGATGGATAGTTTTTAATAATTGATTTTATTAAAAATACTCCTTTTTAATAAAGTATTGAAAACTGGATCATCAATGAAACAAAAAATAGTGTTCCACCCAAGCCGATCAATAGTATGCGGCTTCAATAAGGCTTATCACCTAATTCCCTGTTCATAAGCCGTTCAATTCCCTGTTCATAAGCCGTTCAAGTGCTGTATTCGCCGTTCAATTTATGGGCTGCGTGCAAGCTGTTATTGAATGATGTTTATGAGGTCTCTGCAAGCAGTCATGTGGTATTTGGAATTCAAATTCAAATTGTCTATATCCCGCGTTTTGTTAGCCAAAGATGGATATAAAAAGGTCAGTACAGCGAAGCAGGGATATCATATTTCTTTCGGCCTCTGTTTTTTTTTTATTTTTTATCATCTTCTATATTGTTTTTATTGTTTCCTCTTGTATTTTGATTAAGATAAATCATGTCTGTCTTTTGGGGAGATCCGATCAGCCTTGCAGATCTAACGTATGGAAGAAGTGAGGCTTACATACTGGTAAAGTTTCACTGCATTTTTTTCATGGAGAAGAGGCTATTTGGGCGTGGTTAGAGGCAAGCTTTGAACATGTTGGCCTCTGTCGATCATTTGCTATTTCATGAAGTGATTTATGTTGTTATGATTGTATGTATTTGTTTTTTTCGTCCTTCACAAATTTTTTTTTACTTACCTGGTTTGATTCTTCTATTTCATATGCACCCCAATGAACAGGGTATTTGGATGCCGCCAACCATGGGAGACGATGAAGTCTTGGAACGTCTGGTTGGAAGGTTTAGATAGCGTCGACCTTACAGGATCACAAATTTCTTTATCAACATGAATGGACGACAGGTTAGCTCTACATACCTTGATAGCTTTGGGGAGGAGACGAGAGTCATAGATGCTTGGGACGTAATGAAACAGCACAGTCATTCATCAAGAATTGATTTAAACTTCCGGTTTTATTTGGAACTGCTTTTCAGATGTGTCTGGATTTTTGAATGAATTTTGTGGACCATGTGTTGCTGAAGTAAATGGTGGATATTGCAGTGAGGTTATATTGGCTGATCGACATAGGCAATCTGAGGGAGAAGGGTTACATTGCATGATAATGAAAAGCCACGAAACAATTTCCACTGTAACAACAAAGAACTGAAATTCGCAGAAACGCAGGAAAAGAAAAAAAATAGAAACGCAAGTTCGAAAGCCAATGACCACACTAATTAGTCGATCCCTGATTCATCAAGGAAGCATTCAGAAATCGGTTCTGGAATTACCCCATAGATAATCATAAAAGGAAAGAAGACCCATAATAGAAGATAAGTTTATCTCTTATCAAAAACAAAAAACTTCAAGTCTTTAATCTGAAACGGAAACAAAACGAAGAAGAACAAGCATGAATAATTTCAGGAAACAAGAGATAAAAGAATGAAGGAAGGAACAAGAAACTTTAATCATTGGGGAGAATGAGAATCAGATGAAGAAAGAGAAGAAGTACGAAGAAGGTTCCCTTTCTACAGGACTCAGGTCAGCTCGCATCTCAACCAACACTTCCTTCTTACCCATCTTTGCCGGCCTCACCGCTTCCCCTTCTTAATTTTTCTTTCTTTCCCTTTCTTTTCTTTTTCTTTCACCCACTCTTCCGTCACCTTATTATTAGTTATTGATATTATTGATTACTGATTATTAATAATTGATTTTTTAAAGGCCAAATACCAATAATTAATATATATTTAAAAAAAAAGCTAAATCAAACACCAATAATTAATATATATGTGTGTGGAAAAAAAAAAGTAACTTTGTTACTAAAATATCATTTATCAATCTCTTATTGATAATGAAGTGTTAATGTGGAAGGCTAAGTGAACAATCAAAATCTGATTCTTACAAACTCAACGGAAAATTAACAAAATGAATAATCTATAATTGAAATGTGGTTAAACTATCTAGGAAACATGAACATGAACCAAAAACAAAGTTAAATAAAACCCAAGATATGATTTTTTAATGTGATTCAAGATTCACTTCTTATAAGAATATGATTTTTTATTTACTTAAATAGGATTTAAATTGCAGATACAGAATTTAGGAAAAATACATGAAATTTTGAAATTAATTATTTATTTCTCTATTTAAGCATTTGATTAACATATCATTTAATTATTACACTCTTTATTTAGTTCAATATATTCAAATATTAATTAACATATTATTCAAATTCAAAATTAATTATTAATTTTTTCATTTGAGTCTTCAATAAGAATCTTATTTAATTCAATATATTGAAATCCAAATCAAAATATTATCTAAATCTCATTAATTAAATTTATTTGGATGTCATAATATCATAGATGACTCATTTTTAAATGAATCAGATATTACAAATTTTTAAAAGTATACTTAATCATTGATTAATAGTCAAAAACATTAATTGAGGACACATCCAAATATCCAAATCAAAATATTATCCAAATCTCATTAATTAAATTTATTCCTAATTTTTATCTTTTAATTTTAGCTTAAAACAATTATTGGGTGGCAAAAAATGATGTTTTATTTTTCTACTTGAAATTTTAAACATTCACTTTATCTTATTTGAATATCCAGATTATAAAAAGTTTGAAGTTACATTGATGACACACACACACACATATAAATGTATATTTTAGATCTTGAGGACACATCCCCTTAAACATCAGGATTATGTTTAAGGATACGTTATACAGAATCCATTGACAACAAATGTTGAAATGAATTATGCAATTTCTTTTGCTTGCGGAATAAAACTCATATCTTATGAGCTATTTGAAAATAAATACACAAACTTCATATAAAGCTTAAAAACTTATGAAACATATTATTTAGTATTGTAATAGGATTAAATATTTATTTGTTACTCCTCCGGTCTTTAATATAAAACATATTTAACTAATTTGATTATATTAAGAAAGTTAAATAAGTTAGTTAATTATAAAAAAATATGACATATTTTTTCTAAAACACCATAATCATCTTCCTTAAACATAATCCTCCCTCGCTCTTGTACTTGATTATAGTTCAGAGAGTATTCATAGGGATAATTTACAGAAAAATTAATAAATATAATAATTAGGTCTTATATTTAAGACCAAAATTAGTATCTCTAATGAATAATAAAAATGAAATAAAATTTAGATCTTGGTTTTGCTATCAAAGTATCTTTTTTCGGTCTGCTCAAGCATATACTATATATAATAATTAGAATTGTTCTATAAGATAATATAATGTTGCAACATTTATTTTGATGGCACGGATACAGCGTCAAAGTGAATACCATGAGTTTTCCACAGTCACTTCCCATCAATTTCCCACACATTTGCTATCAATTTTGTACAGTGTTAGTGCTGTTCACTTAGTAATATGTATATGAAAAATTAATATTTAATAAAAGGAATGGCATGGATAGACAGTGAAGTAGCCAATCAGATTGAAGGAGTCATATTGAAATAAAACTATCCAATGGTTATAAACTAATGTCAAGAAAGTTGTTACTATTCATCAACATCAACATCGTCTTTTAAAAGAACATACACATACCTGTTTCTATTGCATTAAAAACAAAGTTGTTTGCCTCTCATTTTAGATGCTACTATTGCTCGAATATTAGAATAGCTTGTATGATCTAAACCCATGTCTTCCGATAATATATTTGAGCGCAAGCTCCATTTGAAATCTACCCACAGATATAGCGATAAATGCATAACATCATCTTCACCATCCATGGGCAATGGATCATATGTTAATGGATGCTTTTCGTCAGGTATTATCTTTACACATGAAAAAGAAATTCTTATGATAAGGATAATTATAGACATATGTTCCTATTTCCTGTATTATGTTCTATTTATCACGTCCTAATTTCTATGTTCTTATTAGGATTAATCAATTTAGCTGAAACCCATTGTTCGAGTTCATCTTCTGCTGGAAACAATAAAGAAGACTCACATACTTATATGGGAGTTGAAAAAATTCAGGGTTTTGGCGACGTTTTAGATTATATCAATACTCAATCATCCACTGATGTTCTACACAAAGGAAGAAAAAAACCTATTATGCTGCAAGATATAACAAACGTATCTTCCAATCTAACAGACAGATTTCAAAGGAATATGCTCACAGGTATGTGTTATGTTTCAATATCTATTACCAATAATTCTATTTAATCCTATATTTGTATGACACAGGCATTTGCAACTTTCAATTTGTCAACCATAAAAGACCACATTTTGGAGTGCAACCTCTAACCCGAAAAAGTGCTAGGAATAGAGGTCTGGAAAATAA
Source organism: Neltuma alba (assembly GCF_004799145.2). NCBI lineage: Eukaryota > Viridiplantae > Streptophyta > Magnoliopsida > Fabales > Fabaceae > Neltuma > Neltuma alba. The sequence continues at coordinate 91,337 of NW_021633545.1, forward strand.
TGATGTCAACAAACCTCCATGTAGAAGAAGAAAGACAAGTGATCTACAGCAAGGTTAGTCAATGAAATTAATTTCAAAGAATACATTTAAGAGTCACATTCGTTTCTCATGTATGTAACAGAACATGGTATTATTGGTTTGAATATTAACAATTACATAAATTACATGGGTTTAGATGTAACAGATGTTTATTCTCCAATAAAGTATATTTGATAACAGATAACTTGAATAAATATCATTAACGTACAAATTAATAAATTTCACTAAACTCAACCTGATTTCCTTTAAAGTTTACAAGTTACGTAAAAATCAATTAAAAGTATATAAATATTGTTCGGTGATATAAAAATTAAAGTTTTCATTTTTTTATGTAATATTTTAATTTTAATTAAAATCTACAATGGTTTTAAAAATAATTTTCTTATAAAGAATAGAAAACTTTGATTTTTACTTGACTAAAAAATTTTTGCATATCTTTTCATTGATTTTTACACATGTTGTAAATTGTGAAAGAAAGTCCGTTTAATTTAGTGAATTTTATTAATTGATATTAGTTTTAAAAATAAAATGTAGGAGAAAATATAGGAGAAAGTGTAGAACGTTTGGATAAGGACAATATAGTGCTTTTAAATTTATACTTCAATATTTGGTTCTTTTAAATAAATTTAATTGTTATGATCTCTTTCCATAAATATCACTCCCTCTTGGTTGTTCTTTTTCATTCTCCCTAGAATTAATTCAATTTACAAAAGTGATGATGGGAGTTTTGTACATAGATGGTAATTTCCTTTTTTCTTGTAGATTTCACACCACAAGAAAAATATTACAAGGACATTCATCGGATGATTGATGCTAGTGATAGAGATGATTGTGAAGATTATTTTCCAAACACTGACAATGTTGCAGGTTACTACGTGTAAGTTTGCTGTTATATTTGTTATTATTTCATATTTTCACATATATGTGTGTGTGTACATGTATGGATTATAGTATATATGATAGTTTTCTTAAATATGACCATATTTTGATACGTGCCACTCAGGTAGTAATTCTGATTTAGGTCATAGTACCAGAAGAACATGTTTCTAGAATGACATTAATTATGAAGGTAATCTTATTTCCTTTAAATTTGAATCTTCACGCCATAATTTATTCCTCATAAAACTAATTCACTTCTTATATTTTATTAGCATACATTGATGAGGGAGATCCAATACATAAATGCAAATTCTGTGGAGCCAATGGAAATGATAGAGTTGTTGCTACTATATTTGATCAGGACAACAATCAAGACGAAGTGATTGATGAAATAAAACAATATTACAATTGTAGGTATATCTCTGCATGTGAAGCATCATGGCGCATGTTTGGATTTGATGTCCATCATTGTTTTCCTCCTGTTGAAAGTTTGAGTTTTCATCTACCAAATCAACAATATGTGATTTATTCTAATACTGATGATGTTGCAGAGTTACTAGAAAAACCAAGAATTTGTGAATCACAATTCTTGGCTTGGATGAAAATCAATAAAGATGGCGGGTTGGCTTCAACTCTTACATATGTTGAATTTCCTAATTATTACGTCTACCAAAAAGATAAACGTCAATGGAAATAGTGAGAAAGAGGTTTTGCCGTTGGTAGGATCACACATGTGTCACCATCATCTGGAGAATTATATTATCTTAGATTGTTACTAACTACTGTAAGGGGTCCCACCTCATTTGATGATATCAAAACTGTTGATTGTATGGTTCATGATACTTTCAAATCTGCATGTTTTGCTCTGGGACTCTTACAAGATGATAATGAATACATTACTGCAATCAAGGAAGCAGCCATATGGGCATCTGGAATTCAATTAAAGAGGCTCTTTGTCAGCATGTTATTATGTTGTTCTTTACAACAACCTGACATTGTATGGAAAGAAACATCAAAGCTACTATCAGAAGATCTATTTTACATATCTTATAATGATCCGTCTCATCAGGTTCGATAACTTTAATTTATATTTTATACAAAGTATGTTTATCTATAGAGAATATTCATGTTTATATTACTGGTTGGTTGTCTTTTGTAGATATCCATATCTCTCTATCTAAAAAAGAGAATGCTGCTTTGAAAGAGATTGATAATCTACTTCATGCAAATGGGAAAAGTCTACATGAATTTCCTTCATTACCGTTACCAACAGAAACTCCAACAATTGATCTACACAACCATCTCATACTACAAGAATTGAGTTATGATAGACAAGCCTTATCAGAGGAAGCTAATACACTTTCCCAGAGTTTGAATGATGAGCAACTATTCATATATAATATCATATTGTCCGCAGTTAATCTATCTGACGGTGGGTTTTTCTTTGTGTATGGGTATGGTGGAACAGGCAAAACATTTCTTTGGAATGCATTGATAACAACATTACGTGCAAAAAGTGAAATTGTACTTCCAGTTGCATCAAGTGGAATAGCTACAACATTATTACCATCTGGCAGAACAGCACATTCAAGGTTTGCAATCCCCATTCAAATCACAGACTCTTCTGTATGTGGAATAAAGCAAAACTCAGCACTAGCAAATCTGATTAAGTCCACAAAGTTAATCATTTGGGATAAAGCATCAATGGTTCAGAGGTATTGTATTGAAGCATTTGATAGAACGTTAAAGTATATTATGCATTCTAATGCACCATTTGGTGGTAAATGCATTGTCATGGGTGGTGATTTTCGTCAAATTCTTCCAGTCATACCAAAAGGTACAAGAGCTACAGTTGTTAATGCTTCAATTAATTCCTCATACTTATGGAATCATTGTAGAATTTTGAAGTTAACAAAGAACATGCGACTAACTTCAACTGCTATTCCCAGTTATAAAGAAAAGTTAGATTGGTTTTCAAATTGGTTGCTACATATTGGTGATGGAAAATTAGGTGAATCAAGTGATGGTGTTGCAGAAGTTGAAATCCCTAAAGAGTTGTTGCTCACAAATTATAACAACCCACTTCATGCTATTGTGGATAGTACATACACAAATCTCCTTCATAATTTAGCTTCTGGTGAATACTTCAATGACAGAACAATCTTGGCCCCAACAATTGAAATGGTTGATCGAATAAATCACTACGTGTGTTCTTTGTTACTAGGAGAATCATTTGAGTTCCTCAGCTGTGATTATGTGTGCAAATTTGGTCAATAAAGTGATACAATGGACAGCCTCTATACCACAGAATTCTTAAATAGTATTACATGCTCTGGAATGCCACCACACAAGTTACACTTGAAAGTAGGAGCACCAATTATGCTATTGCGAAACATAGATCAAGCTTCAAGTCTGTGTAATGGGACACGCATTCTAATATCTCATCTGGGACAAAGCGTGATTGAAGCCATAACATTGAATGGGTCAAAACCCAACCAAAAAGTTCTAATTCATCGAATGGATATGAATCCTTCTGAAAGTCATTGGCCGTTTAAAATGCAAAGGAGGCAATTCCCAATAATGTTATCATTTGCAATGACAATCAACAAAAGTCAAAGCCAATCATTAAGGCATGTTGGTCTATATTTGCTTAAGCCTGTTTTCAGTCATGGACAGCTATATGTTGCCTTATCCAGAGTAAAGAGCATGGATGGTTTAAGGATTGTTGTTGATGATAAAGATGGTTGCCTGAAGAGAACTACAACAAATGTTGTGTACAAAGAAATATTTACAAATGTAAATAGTACAAATATTTAGTTTGTAGTAAATTATTGATTGTCATCAATACTATTACATGTAATTAGATGCACGGGCGAGTAAAATCTAGTTCAATGAACAAGTCGACACATTGTTTCAATGAAAAGTCTCCGTTGTTTCTTTCATCGATCTCAGTCACAACATAAGAGAAAAGTCTTCGTCTGGTTGCACACTTGCATGTCAATCTTCAATTATTGCAGTTAAATGCATTTACAGCTGGCAAAAAAAGTTAAGTGCATTTATAGCTCAACTATTTATCCATAGGGAACTGTTTCAGTGTTTATCAAGATTTATGATGCTCATCACAATAGTAATATCTGCATTTAAGTATAGTTTCAATATATGGACTAGACCTAAAATTTTCATCTAATTATTTTTAAATGGAAAAATCATCTTTTGAAAAATGACAGTTAACGAATTATTTTTATTTTAGATTTTGCTACACATTAAAATAATTTTTCAAAAATATTAAAAGAAAAAAAAATTATATCTGGACCATTCAAGTTAAATTTGGATGGCCCAGATTTTAGTGCTCATAAAAGATGATCGTTGAAACTAAATCCTTATACATAGTACATATGAATTGTGTAAAATTTTTCAATTATTTGGTCCATTCATACTGAGTGTTAGAAAATAAACCGGCGGGAAAAGAAATGTTACCTGGTTCGAATTGGCATTGAGTTACAATTAGCTCCTGCATAGAGTTTAGACTATTAGACACTAAGCTAAAATGGCACAATGAATCACAGGAGAGAGGAGGTAACTGAAAAGCCCAATGATTTTGGTGTGTCGTAACTTATAACCAAGTTTTGGCAAAAGTACACATGTACATATCCATACATGCATATTTCACTATTAGAAAAAAGATCTTTTATACTAATAAGAATAGACATTTGACATCAAAAAAACAACTGGTGTATAAATAGGAGATGGTAGAAGTCTGATCTTTTTACTCCGGTTGCAAAACCAGTTTAAAAAATGCTACTTTTAATACAACGCGTTGTTATTCCAACCTCTGTGTGTGTATCAAATAAGAATAAAATTAATAAAAAAATTGGTAAATTTTAAGGTAGAGTTAAAAAATTTTGAAGTTTTTATTGACTATGATGAAACATGTTAGAAGCAGCATATAACGAAAACCAAAAGAGTAACTAACTTATATAATTTTCTTAGTCTATGCAAATTGATTGTTTAACTCGTATACAAAGCATAGGAGGGAGAGAGTATTTGCATGTCTATTCTATCCGAAGGCAAAGCCATTCTTTTATTGTACACAGCTTTATTTTATTCAAAGTCATTTGGACGGGAAAAAAAAACTTGAGTCTTAAGCTTTCTAACTAAATATAAATTTATCCGAACACTTTAAATTTACTTTGCGTCTTCAATGTTAATGGGAATGAATGATTCTTTTTATCGTCTTAAGTTACGATAGAATAATAACACTTGCGAAAATAAGACTACCCAGTAGTTTATTGATAGTTTTCTTTGTACTAACTGCGGAGTAGATATAAACGAGAAAGAAAAGTCCTGCCTTTCAGAAGTTTCTTTCAGTGGGGATTGTTAGTTGTTACTCATGCAAAACTCCAGGAAGCCATACGCAATTGGGACGATAATTTTGAGGTGAGAATGAAATGCTATCCCCAATTCATTTTATAACATCCAGTTACCCGAATGCGCGGCTTAAGGAATACTACGTTAATAGAAGTTAAAATAATAAATCTGAGTTCAAGCAATTAGTCGAGGTGGTAGCGGCCTTAACTTGTAAAGAGGAAAACACAAATTTGAATCTCAAAAAACATATTTATTAGCAGAGTTATTTCTTAACCACTCCTGGTCCAAAAGTAATTAGTCTCGAGTCTAATAATTAGTTTCGAGTTCAATATAACTTGAACATAACTTTGTTCTACCTAAAAAGAATAATAAATTTGTAAGTAATGTACTTTAATCACTTGTCTGTTTAGTTTTCTTTTACTGACTGTTAATGATAGTTTGCTTTGAATTCTTTTAGTTCTATTTATGAGAGATTTTCAGTATATTTAACAAAAACTAAATAAAATTTATAAGGCATTTTTAGTATATTTTACATAAACCAAATAAAGTCTTAAATTGTATTAACTCTCAATTGAAATATAAAAATGTTCCAACTTTTCTTTTACTTAATATATATATATATCTTTCCAAAACATAATTACCTACACTGAAAAAACAGAATAGTACATTCATAGTAAAAATTTAATAAAATAACTTATAAATAGGATTCAAAAGATATTTTCTTTTTACTTTATAAATAGGACAGAGGAGTAGTAACTTGTGGAGTACATAAATCAGAAAGAAAAGTCTTGCATTTAATTACTGTTTCAAAGCTATTGCTCTGCAAAACACCAAAAAGCCATACGCATTATGGTAATAATTATCTCAAAATCAAATCAATCACAGCCAAACTCAATATTTCAACTCGAATTTAAACACACCTAAAGTATCTCTTTCATTAGGAAGGGCCATTTTGAAATTTCTCCGAAGATGACGATGTGTTCTTTGTTCTTCCAATGGTCCGTTTAGTCTCTTTCACGTGTCAAATTATTGAATGAAAATGTTATAGGTCTGCAAGACACCAAAAAGGCATGCATAGTACGATACTCTCGCTGTTTATAAGATACGTTACTACTAATTAAATTATGCAGTTTAAAAAAGTAATTAAAATTAATTAAAAGTAATAAATATATAAAAATTAAACATCTTTTTTTATGGGTATCCTTATTTAATAAGAGAGCAAATAAGAAAGAGAAATACTAGTAACAAAATATTTGGAAACAAAATTATATTTTCAACATATTTATTATTTTTAACTAATGGTTCACTATCCATGAATTAGTTATTTGAAGCTTATATTAAGAATCGGACGGAGTAGCGTGATAATAACTATACTCAAAATCGCTCACAACCGGACTCAATATCCCAACTCAAATCCAAACACATAGCAAAATATGTTTCATTAAGAGGGACCATTTCAAAATTTCTCCTAAGATTGCTATGTTTTCTTGTTCTCTCCACGGTCCATTTACCTACCGGTGATGATCAATGCATCATGAAGATATTCCATCCTGTTCAAAATATAAGAAGTTGGTTTTCACAAAAAAACTAGAAGTTGGTTTTCACCAAAAAAAACTAGAAGTTGGTTAACTTTTCTCACATACTAAGAAATGAAAGTTTTGGTCATTAAATGTGTCCTAACATTTACCAAAAAATGATAAATTTTTCCTATTCTACCTTTACAAAAATGATGAAGTTACATTTAGAGAAAATCCCAAAAAAAGCTCTTGGAATATAAGAAATTCCTGATTAGATCCTGAAATTGTGTAAATGACAGAAAGAGTCAATGACCAATCTGTCATTTGTAAAATCAAGAGAAATTGATAACTTTGCCCTAGCTAAGCAAAAGGGAGTAATTATTTTCTAAACGAATCTAAGTAACACTTATACTGTTCTAGTAATTACATAATTTGTTGTAATTAATAACAAGACACCTTCACATGTCTGACTAAGCAAAAGTGAGTAGTTATTCTCTAAATAAATCTAGGTAACGCTTACACTATTCTCATGATTACATGATTAGTTTTAGTTAATAACAAGGCACCTTCTCATGGGACATTCCTGACTACGAAAAAGTGAGTAGTTATTATTTACACGAATCTAGGTAACGTCTAAATCATTATAATGAATAGATACAAATGAGGGCAAAATTGTCAATTCTTCTTGATTTTACAGATGACAGATTGGGTCATTGATCCTTTTTGTAATTTATACAATTCTAGGACCCAATTAGAAATTTCCTATATTCCAAGGGTTTTTTTTGGGATTTTTCCTTACATTGAATGTAATATTTTTATTATCTTTCATCTCTCTCCTATATTTAATAGGGATGAAAACAAAAAATAATAGTAGTTATCCTAATAACGTTTTTTATTTGGATAATAATTTTCTTCTTACCAATGTTTTATATTATGGGCTAGAGGAGTAATTAAAAATTCCAGGAAAGATTCTTTTTTTTTTTTTACCTGGAATTCCAAGGAAGATATCTGAAGCAAAGGAAATGAAGGAAAAGTGATGTGACGTTGTGGGGAAAAAAATATAGCAGTGGTGTGGAAAAGTCAAAGTGCGAGTAGTGTAGGGAAATATATCAAGCGTTTTTCTTTTTTTTTTGGTGAAGGAAATATATCAAGCTTTTAACAAGGAATGACTTATGACAATATTTTATTCGTCAGTCTTTTATAGGCTTTAATATTTTTTAAAGTACACATTCAAATTTAATGGCATGTATAGAAATAGAGGGGCCAGGCTAACGTGCCATCCCGTTAACAAAGCCCTGCATGCCTGTTTTACGCAAAAAGCTCAATTCATTCTTCCTCTTCTTCTATCACGGTAGACAATAATGTCTAAACACAATTTTTTTAATTAATAAGAAAGAGAATGTAGTACATGCTAAGTTACCAGCCTTTTAATTAATGCAATATATAAAATTGATTTGGAAAAAAAATAGTAAAAATACATTAAAGTTCAAACAACCACAACTCGGATTTTTATAAAAAAGGACAAAGGTAATTCAAATTTTAGGCTCTTATAAAAAGAAGCGGAGGAAGTATTAACCTGAATAAATTTGGAGTGGAATAAGAGGAGCCATGATATTTCTGCAATTTTCATTATCTACAGCATAGATATTTCTGCAATTTTCATTATCTACAGCATAGCCCTCTATATATCTATGAAAATAAGTCATCATAATAGTATTTTCGGCCAAATATGCTTTACTACGAAGTTCTCTGGTATGATTGCATCCTACAAGGAAAACACAATCATTTGTTATATATATCGAAAAAAAAGGAAGTACATCACTTCCAAAGAGTTCACTTGATGGCTACATAACTTCAGTTCCCTTATGCATCATATAAGGTGAGGACATAGGTTCATATAAAAGAAATAGGAGCTGTGGTATTTCTGCAATTTTGCTTTGCTTACGTAAGATTTGAAAGAACACTTAAAGAACCTTGTGTATAAAGCTACAAATTAGATGAACTAATTAATCAAGTATAAAGCTACAAATTAGATGAGCTAATTAATCAAGGCGCATGAGTTGGACCCCAAATACAGAAGTTCTTCAGATAAAATAACTCTTAAAAATATTATGAGATATCGTTTAGGAATTTCGTCACATAATTATTGTCTAGGACCTCAATTATTAAGAACAAGCTAAAAAGTCTGCCCATCACATCTAATTCTGGATATTGCAGTGCATGGCCAATAAAATTTCTCAAAAGTTTTTTTTTTGGGGGGGTGTTGCAGTAACAATGCATTTTTCTCTGTTTTGAAAGTTCTTCATACTGTACACTGTAATGACGGCTGACAAGTGACAACTTCAAAGAAATTTCCTATGGCCACACTGCAACGACACAATTAAATTATTGAAAGAGTAAAAACAAATGGGCATAATAATTGATCATCCCAAGACCACAATTCATTATTTGTTTGTACATTCAGAGGTTCTCCAATGGGAGAATTATAAACAACTGGCAACCAAATAATGAAATTGATTATTTATATGACTCGATCAGTGCACACTTTTTTTTTTTTTAATGAAGGGATCAAAGTCCTCAAGAACAATTATTGAGATTGAACGTTATTATGAATAAATTATGCGGACATTATTTGTTCTTTGTTTATAATTTCCATTTTACTCTTCAATTTTCATTTTATTTGCAAGAAGAATAAATAGGAACAAATAGTAAGCAAGACGAAAATGAAGCTTATTCCCTCTGAATATTTCTACAAGAGCCATTGATCAAAGGGAATTTGTATAATGAAAAGGTAAGAGAAGAGAGATTGGTCATATTCACCAAATCATATGTATGTGATTTCAAACTTAGAAAAAGAAATGCTAAACTATTTTGTAAGAAATGCTGATAACTGGTCCTAACGGCATTTCTTATGTCATTAAAATGCTATATAAGAAATGATATTTTATGAACTACTCCTTACGATGAAAGGAATATAATATACACACATATATCACATGAGATAAAAACAAATTTTTCTTGCAAAAACGATAAAAAAAAAAAGTAATTCCCTTAGTAAAACACAAAATTAAAACCAAAAAATAAAGGGAAAATTGGGGATAAACCCCTATTGAAAATTTAATTGGGAAATAGAACCTAAGAATTTTGTGCAACTTAACTTCTATTTTGTGCAACTTATCTTCCTTTGTGTGCAATTTATCTTTCCTTGTGTGCAATGATCTTCTTTTGTACTATGTGCAACTCAATTTCCCTTTGTGCAAATAAAACTCTCTTATATGCAAGTCATCTTCCCTATGTACAAACTAATTCCTTATATCCAAATAATGTTATGTGTTTTCACCAAAAAAAAAAAATAATGTTCTGTGCAAACTCTCTTCCCTTTGTATAACTTATCTTTCTTTATGTGCAACTAATCTTCCCTTATGCAATCAATCATCCCATTTGCCAATTAAATTTCTAATAAGGGATTTATCCCCAATTTTCCCAAAAATAAATTTCAAATGAAATAATAATAAGAAAATAGGAAAGAGATAAGAGATAGAAAACCAAAGACAATAATGAATAAAGAAAAATATAAATATTATATAACTTTGTGACCAATATATAAAGATTTTATTATTAAAAAATACAATGAAGGTCGTGCTAGTGTAGCAACAAGAGTGATGATTGTATGCTTGTTGTCCTTGCTTGATTATTCTTGTATTTCTCAAAAAAAATTAGAAAATGCTTTCTTAAGGAGAATTATAATGAGGTCCTAAGGAAGAAATATAATTACAAAACAAGTCTTATAAATTGTCATTCTCTACTCTAAAACTTAACTTAGATTGTTATTAAGACTTTTTAGTAATTATTTTTTCTTTTTGGGACTTCATTGTAATTCTTTCTCTTTTACCGTTTAGGCTATAATAGGGTTAGGAATTCCAAGTCCAATTAGCTGAACCAGTCATTGAGAGGTACTTGAAACATCAAAACCTTTATTAAGATACACATGAATTTTTGGCCCCCGCACGCATACATATACATAAATATTATGTGTAAGATATGTGTCTTGTTATTTTATTATTGTTAGATGTTAAAATACGTATATGTACTTCTAAATGTGTCTTTCAGTTCTTATAAATTCATCTTTTACAACACATATGTACATTTGTAATGAATTTACGTGTGAACTTGACATAATGGATATATATAAACAATTTGACATCTCTTTAATTGTCATACATCCTCTAACATGAATAAGTTCTCATCACAGGATGACTTCTTGATGCAACCTACTCACTTATTAACTCTTTCTGGTAGTAAAGTGCCATTATGATGAAAGATGTAGCAGTAGAAATAATGCTGATCAGTTCATTGTTGAAGAAGAGGAGTCTATCACTCACATAGAGCCTAGCCTAGCCTCGCACACAAGAGGGGGAGTTCAGATAGGTTTTGCCTCAAATTCGCATGGCCCATTGTGATTGAGATTTTAGTGGATATTATAGGTATAAAATCTATATCTAGATCACATTTATAATTGAGATTTTAGGAGAGGTGTTATTTATCAGCTATGTTCATTTTTTTTTTTTAGAACTCTGTGTATATCAATTCAGTGTCTCAGTCTTCATATAAATGAGACGATTATTCTAAGCTTTATTTCTCATAGTGAAATTTGCTTCTCCTTGTTGTCCGTGGTTCTTTAACTCCCTTATATTCAGTGTCTCAGTCTTCATAAAAAATAGTAAACTTGGAGTGTCCACATCTAATCTGAGCAGTTCAGATCGGTAATAATACTCTCTGAAGTTATCAAATGTCTTATTAAAAAAAAAAACCAAAACAAAACAAAACAAAACAAAACGAAGAGCACCTCCCGAGAGATTCCTTGGATACGTAGAAGCGAAAGGAGCATCAGTGAGATGGATGCTAATTAGGCGTTTGTTTTGGGACCCACAGAACAGTTTCTTGAGCAAGGAAGTGACAGACAGGAACACTCCCTGGCTTCACTTTGAGCACTTGGAAGGCCAAATGTTTTGGGTTCCATTCTGATGTGTCTGTGTGACATACAGCCACTGCCTTCACTCTGCTCCCATCTTCGCCCTGCAACGGCACCGTATAGGCTCTTGTACTCTCCATTTTGTGACAGTAAAAGACGGCATACACATAACTGAGCTTGTGGCTCACCACTAGATTCGCTTCTCCTACCCTCTTCACTCCATGCATTATTCTGTATTCTTGCTTCTTTGTTTCTTTCTTCTTCATCACTTCTGTAGATAAAGCTTCCACGTGTCTCCCAAGCTTGGAAGTGATAAAATCAACCATGGATTCCAACGACGTCGCACAGTACTTCTCCTCTCCTTTAAGCCCTGACTCTTCACACTCTTTAATTATATTCTTCATCATCTCAGCTTCTGTGGACCCAGCTTTCACAGAAAACTTTCCCAATATTTCATCCATCTGCTTATCGAATCATAAACACATAAGTTACATGAGATACTTACACATATACGTATACTCCCTTTGGTCCAAATGTAAGAACTAGTGTAAGATAGTTTGCTTTAAATCCTAAATGCAACACATCAATCTACTTTGAATCTTAAATTTATACTCTTTATGGTTTTTATTATAAACTTCTTATGGCTTTTATCATAAACTTCAAGTAACTAATTTGTGTATAAAGAAATATCAGTTAAAATTAGTTCAAAGTTATAAAGAGGTAAGAAATATTTTGTTCCCAAATATGCCCTTTAAATAAATGAGAAAAATGATAGAAGAAAATGTAATGAGAGAGAGGGGCAAAGGAGAGAAAATAGATAATTAAGGATAAAATTGAAAAAAAATGCATTAAATACCTGCAAAAACCCAAATTTTAACTTATAAAATGGACCACATCTCTTCCCATATTTGAAGCTAATAAATGTAACATCCCGAATTTTCTCAAGATGAACAGAAAAGAAAAAATTTATTAAAATTATTTAATGGCTAAATAAAATTGGAAAAATTAACAAATATTGATTTTCAGGGTTTAGAAATATTTTAGAAAATGTATTTCCCCAAAAGTGGCTTAAATAATTTTAATAGATAATTTTAAGAGAAAAATGGTTTATTTTCTCAGAAAATTGTGGAAAATACTTAGAGACTTATATTTAATCTGAAAATTTTAAGATAATATTTGAGATAGTAAAGAAGGTATTGGAGGCATAAAATCCTTAAAATGAATTAAGGATTAATTTTTGAAATTAAGAACTATTTTTTTTTAGAAAATTCAGGGAAAATAACTATGAGATGATTATTTGACCCGGAATTTTTATGAAAATTATTTTAGGGGTCAAGGAAGCTATTGGTATTGGATAAGAAAAATCCACATAAAATGTGATGGATTAATTTCTGAGTTTATTTTACATTTCCAGAATTATAGAGGAAGGATGAAATCTATTAATATATAAAAGTAGAGTACAAGGCATGAGTACATGACAGCATGACAAGTGGCATCACCAATGATAAGATAAATGTTTTTTTTTTCTTTTCTTTAAAAAAAAAAAGGCCACACCCCATTATGCCATGAAATGTGGGTGGATAGTTTCATAATAAATGTGGGCACGATTTATAGAACTGTCATGCATGACACGAAAAAAAAAGATCCCATGTTTCAGATTTTTTTTCTAATTTATGATTACAAGTAATTTTGAATGTGTGTAGTTTTTTGAATATATGCTAGGTAATAAATTAAAATACCATCCGTTTTAGGAGTGAACGTGGAGAGTTTTTTGACCAAAACATGTTAACATTATGCCACGTGATAGGCTTTTCTCAAAAATAAATATAATGAATTTTTATATGTAAAAAAATGCAGATATCATGTTACAAATTTATTTTTAATTTCCTGATTTCAAGTAATTTTGAACGTGAGCTATTTAATTCCCATGTTTTGGATCATGCACTATGAAATGTGGGTGGATAGTTTCATAATAAATGTGGGCACGATTTATATAACCGTTATGCATGTTTCAGATTTTTTTTTCTAATTTATGATTACAAGTAATTTTGAATGTGTGTAGCTTTTTGAATATATGCTAGGTAATAAATTAAAGTATCATCCGTTTTAGGAGTGAACGTAGATAGTTTTTTGACCAAAACATGTTAACATTATGCCACGTGACAGGCTTTTCTCAAAAATAAATATAATGAATTTTTATATGTAAAAAATATGCAGATATCATGTTACAAATTTATTTTTAATTTCCTAATTTCAAGTAATTTTGAACGTGAGCTATTTCTTCAATATATGGTGGCTGTTAAATTTTAAAAAAAAATTATCTCTTTTAAGGATGAACGTTGGCAGTTTTTTAATTATACTTAAGTGAAGTAATATTTTTTGTTTAGTTAGGATCATTAATTCCAAAAAAGGTGCCACACTGCCATCATAGATAAATAAGAAATTTTTTTTTTAATAAAAATAAAAATTTGAAGGAATCTCTGTGGTAGTGACTTTTGATTATTACATCACATTATTGTGCTGTATTTCAAATTTTACCCCCATACCATTACCTAGGTCCGTCCCACGCCTCATAAGCTAGCCTTAATGGATTTGAACTAAAGGTTCTTAGGAATTATAAATTCAGAGAGGAAGGGTGCATCAAGGTAAGTATATCTTTATTGTTGCTATATTATTAACGTTGAAAAAAAAAATAGTGATAGGTGGAGTTGGTAAGTAGGACAGGATATCAATACCTTAAGCATATGTTTAGATGCAAGATAGATTAAGTTTATTATGCCCAAAAGTAGGTACTATACATCCATTCAAGGGGTTATTTTTAACTGATTATTTATCATCAATGCTATCTATAGGAATCAGAGAATCTTGATGAAGAAAATTATGTTCCTACAATATCAATTGTAGAAAAATAGTATTTGGAAGGCATTAATTGGTGAGGAAGGAACAATAGGTAGCCCCATTAGTGGCACCACTTGTGATGCTATGGATACTGAATGTACTGGAGCAAATGGCCAAGTTTGACTCTTTTCTCTATGCAAGGATAGGCCACTTAGTCATGATGACAAATAAACATGTTGCTAATGTATAACATATTTTCTTTCTTTCTTCTAATTTGTAGGTATAATATATAAGGTTTCGATCACAGTTCAACGAAGGGACATAATGTAAAGTGATAACAACTATTTGGCTTTAATTATCCTACACTTTATCAATGCTTATTATTATATTTGTATTTGAAGCTTTTGTTAGAAAATTGATGTAGAGATACCTAATTTTCATATCAAATACCGCGATGCACAAGTCCCTGTTAATACATTTTTAGTCAAATGGATCTAGTGACTGCTGATCGATATAGCTAATATACCCCGTGCTAAATATCCATCTACTTCACCTTCTATTAAAAATCACAAATGACTTTTATTTTTTTGGAATTGTGAGTGACCTGCTTCTCTAAAATTACATTTCTTTGTGAACTTCTACCAATTTTCTGAATATCTATGTGGTCATATGCAGGTTCGGATTGTCCCAGAAGGTGTTAATAAGTTCAGCAATTTGATTGGTTCAATATATTATCTTGATGGTGAATCAGCCAAAGATCTAGCATTAGAGCTTTGTGGAAAATGTATGTACTTCATTTGAGTAATGATACTACCATTATTAATTTTATTTAGTCAATTGTTATTTTACTTGAGCTTTTATATAATAAGCTACTTCTGCACCACACCTTTTTAGTTGATTTATGAAAACTCTATCATGCTTGTAGCTACTAGAATATGTATGTAATTGAGGTAGCCTTATAAAAGACATGTAGTCCTTAAACTCTAAATGATGGGCATGATATGTTATTGAAGGAATCTTATATTTATTGGTTTCGAAGCTTGTGCTGACCCTTGGATTCAGACAGAACACATTAGTCTTGCTGTTCCTACTGGGCTTTCCTTTGCTTTGAGGGATTTATTAAAAGTGGTTTAAGCCTCTATGGTTTCTATAGACAATCTGTTCTTAATGTATTGTTTTGCTTGATAGAGTAACCCAACATCTCCCCTCATACTTGTTTTTTTCCGTCTTTCTTAACTCTGTATTCTCTTCTTCATGTGCATTTGGGGTGTGATATAATTAATGATAGTCCAGTGCGTGATTCAGATTCGTGTGGACATTTCAATCAGTCACTAGAATTCAAAGTACACCTAAATTAAAACCTTACAATTACCTTGCTAGAAGAGAAGGGAATGGATTTCACGACTTCACGAGGCAGGACGCAGGCTTGGTTAGAAGTGTTGGTGAAGAACAAGTTCATTTTGTGAGCAGGCTTCAAGTCTTTTTCCAGAAAGATGAGAGACGCGTAGGGGTTATGTTGGAGTTGGGTCTCAGGCTCGTCATAAATAATGAATACACCTCCAGCATACTGTTGAAATGCAGCTGACATATAATGATCATACTTGGCGTGCATTGTAGTGTGCCCACCTATAATTAGCACATCAAAGACACTTAGATATATAATGTGAACTTTGAGTTTGCCACACAAGTGCAAGATAGTATTTCTTAATTAGAGAGGCAGTAATATACTACGGTTACCAGCAGGATTAAACGCATTTACAGGGAGTGCTCAAGCCACTAACTCTACAATGCCAGTGGCAAAATAGTATTTCTACAGCAAGACTATTGTACTACTCAATACAAGACCTAATTAACTTGAGTAAATTAAGAATATTAGTTAAATTAGTTAATATGATATGTTTCTTCTAAAATACCCTGAGTTTCTCCTTTAATTTCTTCTCTTTCTCTCCTACTTGATTATTGTTTTAAAAAAAATCAATGGGGTTAATTTTAAAAAAAAAAAGTGATAAATATGTGAAATAGGTTTTGCATATAGGATCAATATTAATTCTCCAATTAGATTCTATATTAAGGACAGAAACAGTACCGACTATTGGGATGATGGTGTAAAAAAGTGTGGCGGATAGCATTTTCATAAATAAGGTGTGAAACTTTTTATAAAACCGGTGCGGAGAATCTTTTTCAACTGCAGTAAAAGAAAGAGCCATGAGGCAGAGCTACAATACTAACCAGCTGATGAGTGGAGGACATCTGAGATAGATTTGGGCATGGGAGTATTGGGAAGCATGGACTTCCAGTAAAGTTCAGGAGGCATGGCAGCATGGGCAACCTGAGATTTCATAGATAATATACAAATACACATCCAGAATATAGTTTCATTAGTCCAAGAAAAAGAAAGAAAGAAGAGAAGGATGCACTAACAGAAACACATGAAGTTTTGGGATCCATATTGTGAAAGTAAGTCGAAGCTCACCGTGAGAAGTGCAAGGATGGGGAGGAGTGAAAGCTTCATGATAAGAGAAACTTGATACTAAAACTGCAAATAATGAGTCTATGATAGTAATGAGAAGCTAAGATGAATTTAGATGGAGATATGGAGAATGGCAAAAATACTGTTATGCCTGTGAGGTATGGGACCCAGACTCGGATCTCAATATCCATATGATTTGGAAAGCTCACATCATTTTTTTTTGTTTTGTTTTATAGCTTACATCAATTATGAGTGCTCACTTTGATTAAAACAAAATATTACGAGTGTTCCCATTGTCTTCAACATCAAAGAATGGGAAAAACAAGTCAAAAATCCCTACTTAAAATTTTTTGTTAATGAGAATGATCTGAACTTGAGTATTGATGCTCGTGTATGAAATTTTACAGGATATCCATACTTTCTATATATAAAAACATACCAAGTTCTTCTAACTAATAAAATTTTTAAGCAGAAAATTTTCACTTATTTTCCTTAAAAAATATTAGAATAATACATTTTTTCAATAAAAAATTAGCACTTTCCACTTATTTTTAAACTAATAAACTTTTTTGGAAAGGTGTATATAAACTTTTCAAACATTTGTTGAAGCGTGTGAATACAATTTTGGAACATATGATCTACTAAGAAGAAAAGGAAAAAAATTATGACCGTGGACAAATTTTGCATTTTTTTTTAATTCTCAAACACCTAAAATAGAAGAAATTATTATGAAGGCTCTTCATCCTTCTTTGCAAAAGAAAATAATGTTTGGAAATTGAATTGCCCTGGCGTTAACTACAGCACCGAAACTGACAGTTATAAATATATAAATAATTGTAATCTTAGTGTTAAATAATAAAACTGTCACTTAGCTTGCTTATAACAATTTACCACTTCCAGGTCTAATATCTAATACGAGCTATGTAGTCTTCATACATTTTTTTTTCCTAAGTATAAGTATCTTTCTATCGGAGGCAATCCTATTTGAACCAATATCAAGCACTAATATGGGTACTTCTCCCTATCCCAAATCTTAGTTTGTCATATTATAAAGGACTAATATCTTCTATTAAATCCAATCCCCCTATTGGCTACCTTATTTATTTTTTGCATAAAAGGACGATGAACCTCCGTGATAATTTCACGTATTCAGTTCCTTGCGTATAAAATATTTATACATTTGGCAATATAATTTTTTTGACAAATAATCAATTCTCCATACACCTTTATGCTGTGTTTGGTTCGACAAAGGAAAAGAGAGGAGAAGGATTTCAATGGAGGAAAGGAGAGGGCAGGGGAAGGGGGGAGAGATATAGAGGGGAGGGGAAGGAAGGAGAGGAGAGGGGAGAAATTTTAATAATCCTTTGTTTAGATTGATTGGAGGGAAGGAAGCTGAGACATTTTAATGATATCTTATTTGACATAAGAGGGGAAGGACATGAGCTATTCAAAAATTAACTACTTCACTCGTATAAAATTTAAATAAATGTTTTTATTTTTTTATTTTATCAATATGCGTGAGGTAATTTATCAACTTAAAAAAAAGAGACTAGGTTGTGCTTTTGCCAGAAGCACAACTCATTGAGAAAAACAAAAAAAAAAATTAAAATCAAATTTCTTTCCGCAATGCTATTCGTTGATTCTATTGGGTTCAAAAGGAAAATTACATTTATTATCTTTTATTTCCTTATTTTTAAATTTTAACTAATTAAAAGATTAAAAATTGCTTAGTATCTAGCTTAAGTTAATACTACATTTGGTCTTAATTATAAGACCTCATTTGTACTCTATATTGACTTTTTCAAAAATATTATAATTCTTCATTGATTCTTTTTTTGTCCCAATGATTTTTATCATTTCATTTTTTTTAAACAAATTTTGAATAGTTTAATTTTTCTAGTTGAATTGTTGAATATAAGGGGAGAATGAAGTTGAGTTGATTAGAGCTATTAAAATTGTAAGATTGAGAGAAAACTGTAGAATGAAATTAAAGGGTCAAAAAGAGGATGAAAGAAAAATTATATTATTTTACTAGGGCTGGTTATGAAATTAAATATTTTCTCTTTCATCTCTCTTCTGAAAAAACCCACTTTTGAAAAGGATACCAAGAGAGAGAAAGGAGAGAATGGAAGCCCCTCCCCTCCTCAAAAATTGTTCCAACCAAACGAGGGGATGGGAACAGCTCCTTTCCCTCTATTGAAAATGTTCTAGCCAAACGAGGAAAGAGGACCACTTTCCTCCCCTCCCCTCTTTCCTGAAAATCGCATACCAAACACAGTGTTAAGCTACTATCTCTTATCTTCAATATAAAATCCAGTTAACTAATTTTAAAAAATTAAAAAAATTATCAAATTATTTTAAACTACTTATATTTATCATTTTTCTCCAACTAATTTGCCTCATTTATAAATTAATATATAATATAATGATACACTTAATTGTTTTAAAGAGATTATGTAACATATACTCTAATTAAGTAATTTACTAATTTTTTTTATTTTTTCAGATTAGTCAACTGAGTTATATATTAAGAACCAGAATAATATTATTTATTATCATACTGTACCTTTTGATACGAAAAAGCTATCATCTTTAGAGAAACATGACTTTTTAACATTTTTAAATACGGCTGATTACATTTCTGCTCTTAATTCTTTTATCTATTTTCTCTCAAAATGTCCAAGCAGATTCTGGTAACATCTTTTGTTGATGACTCTCCTTAAATTTAATTCCTAACAAAAATTATATATATTCAACGATTTAATTCGTATAATCTTAATGCATAAAAACTTGTGTGAAATATCCAATTGAGTTGTTAAATATAATTTCCTGCAGAACACTCAAGTTTAATAAAAACTAAAAAGTTTTTTCCAACAACAAATGTTATTTCATGAATATTACATATTCTAACCATAATATAATGAAATGAAAAAAAGAAAAACAAAGGCAATCAAATCAATCGCTCATCCATAATACAGTTCAACTATCAGAGAGCGTACAAAGGCAAAATAAGGCTCAATAATTCATCATCCACCTGGCCATAATTGTCCAATCCTTCCACAAAAGTATTGGCTCTCTATTCTCCCATTGTAACGATAGTTTATTGGAGAACAGGGCTTTGGATCATGATCCATCTTTTTCCTATTATGTTTTGTAGGATGAGGAGATAAAATCGGGACAAAAAGAAAATGAGATGACAAAGAAAAGAGAAAGAAAAAGTGTAGAGAATATGTTTAAATGAATAAAAAAACATAGAAAGATGACTTATTTTACAATCACAATAATACTTGCATAATAAAGAATAAAGATGTAAAAATACTTATAAAATTTGAACAAAGCAAACACTACCAAAAAAAAACCTAGTACTGCTGAAAAATTATTTCATTGCTAATTTCTAATTAATTATTCAGTTAGCATCGCAAACTTTGGTGATTGAAATTTTTTTGTCAATGATTTGTCGCCATTGATAATTCATTGCTAAATAAAAATTTCATTGCTAAATTCCGTCGGTAATCACATGTTTTCTTTGTAGTGAGAAGCCTCTAGTCAAAGGAAAGTACAAAGGATATGAGGTGGAAGAATCCTATGTCAAGGAGACCCATCCTCCTCTCATGTTGCGATGATGATGAGGCAGGATCAATGAAGATGAGAAAGAAGCCGAGATGTTGTACGTTGTGCTTGATTCAGATGTGCAAAGAAGAGGTTGGCGACTTTGCCTTTATCAAGGCGGCAAGATTGAGGGCATGGTAAAGAGGGAGTGATATAAAGCATTTTTTAAAGCAATTTTTATTTTAAATATAAGTCATCAACTAACTCATTAATTACTACTTTTCAATTTTGTCTTATTAATTATGGTTTAGTGTTAATAAAATCCTCAAACTTCGTGTTTCACTATCTACGTCATTTAAGTTGCGAGTAAACTAAAAAAGAAAAAATAACATTTTAGGAAAAATTTAACACTTTATCTGCTATCCCTTGATATATGAAAATTTGTTGAGAATGGCTTATAGTAAGGATAAGATGGAGTAGCAACAGCTTGTTTTCTCTTTCAAAGATACTTTATCGATGTTTTCATTAAAAGGATCCACATTTAGTGAATGAACACTTTTTTTTCAACTTGTAAAGAGACCAGAGGCTAATGTCTCGTTGCAAGAACAAAAGCTTAGATTCATCTTTTATGATTGGCAAAAGCATAATTCCAAACAATAAAGTGAATCAAAAGACAACTCATCCCTAAATCATATCTAACAATTAATTACATGAATACTTTCTTTAGTTTATAAAAAGATAAGACGAAAATGTTTAATTCCAAGAAAAGTTTAGAGGCGTTTCACAATTGGTAAAAAGGATGATTCCCTACAACTAAAGAACTTAAATGTATATCTATAAATAGTTCACCACATTGGATACGAAGGAAGACACAACAATTCATTAGGCAATTCCAACGTTCTCTCCATCCATATGGATGAAACTGAAAACAAAATCACTGAGATGTTTCATGGCCAAGCCCAACTGTATAAGGTCATGTATCTTTGGATACCCTCTTTATGTCTAAAATGTGCCATTGAGCTTGAAATACCAAAAATAATCTACAAACATGGCCAACCCATCCCTCTTTCTCAGTTGGTATCAACCCTCAAACTTCCACCCTCTAAAGCTACCTTTGTGAAAGGGCTCATGCAGTTGCTAGCTCACAATGGCCTCTTCACTATCATCAAAAGAAACAACAATGAAGAAGAAGAAAGTGAAGTGGCATATGATCTCACTTCTGCATTAAAACTTCTTGTGAGTGGCACAGATCATTGTTTATCTCCAATGGTTCAACTGGTAGTAAACCCTACTATGATTTATTTGTATAATCACTTGGGGAAATGGGTTCATCAGAAGGAAAATTCAGTCAGAGAGACAATATCTGGTATCAGCCCTTCTGACTTTCTTAAGCAAAACCCGGCAGAATTGGCAGCCTTCCAAGAAGCAATGGCTAGTGATTCTAGATTCTTGAAAATGGCACTGATCAAAGGCTTGGATTCTGTTTTGGACGGATTGGGTTCTATTGTTGATTTTGGTGGTGGAAATGGGACCACAGCTAAGATAATATGCGAAGCATTCCCCAAATTGAAATACACAGTGCTTGATCTTCTGAGACTGTAGCAAAATTACCTGGGAACACCAATTTGAGTTTTGTTGGTGGTGATATGCTCAAATCCATCTCTCAAGCTGATGCAGCTCCGATTAAGGTATAAGTATAATTTTTCGAAACCCAATACACTTTCCTACTTAAATTATACCCAAGAAATACGTTATATATCAATTTTATATCACACACAAAATTTTCCAAGTTTTTCCCCTTTAGATCAAATCATTTAATTATGAATTTCAATTCACACGCATATGTGTTTCTATTTTTAATTAAATGTTTTGCGATTAATGCTTTTATCATATTTTTAATTTTGTGAGGGAGGAAATGGAGGTACGGAACAAGAGGAACAGATTATTATATCGTTAATTCAACGGATTCAGTCTACTCTCTGCCTTTCTTTCCCCAACTTTACGTACATTCATTTGAAGAGGATCATTTTTTTTTTTTTTAAAGAAGGGCCAAGTTAAATTCTTTATACTATGTCAGAACTAGCTATTTCAACTATGTCCAGATCATGAGAGCTGTAGCTTTTATTATAATGTCCAACGTTGTCAAGTTAGCTGAACATCATACTACGTTTCTTATTTGAAAAACGTTGAACAACTTTTTCACAGATCAAGAAAAAAAGTTAAAAATATTTACTCTTTTTAATAAATATGTCCGTATCTGAATTATTTTTTAAAATTACCCTTCATCAATAAAGTTTATTAAATTGGTGTAGCCCTGTCTCTCACTATAATTAAGGATATTTAAAAAAAAGTCATTGGTGTTCTAAAAGAAGTTTAATTTAAAGTTTCTTATAAAAAGGACAATAACACTTTCATAATTTTTTTGGTCTAAAAAGGACCAGAGGGAGTAAATTGCATATTATTATCATTAGGAAATGAAGAACTATGAATGTTAAATTGTTGCCTATTTTATTCACACTATTTTCACCTTTACAGTGGGTGTTACTTGATTGGGGTGGGGTGATGATGACTGCATAAAGATACTTAAAAACGCGAAGGAAGCTGTCTCAGGCAAAGGCAATGAAGGAAAAGTGATAATCATAGATATAGTGTTGAATGAAGAACATGACCAGAATGAAATCCTAAAAACAAAGCTCTTAACCAACATTGTCTTGAACGCTGAGCTTAATTCAAAAGCAATATCTGAGCAAGAATGGAAGCAACTGTTCTTGAAGGCGGGCTTCAAGGATTACAAGATATTTCATATATTCGGTTTAGGTCTCTTATATTGTGCTTCATCCTTAGATTTGCTCTGAATGTATTGGTCGAATCTCCATCAGGAGAGATACCCACATTTCAAACAAAGTTACTTTCAATAGGAGGACACCCGTGTCTAGGGAAAAATAATGAGTAGTCTTATAAGACTAGTTATGAATTTATGCTAAATAAATTTGCGGTGGAATAAGAGCAGATACGATATCTACCCATTAGCACTATGAAGAAATTGGTCCCCCCCCCCGGGCGGCTTTTTTTTTCCCCCAATCAAACTAAAAAAGCTTTCTTGTCTACGTAAATATTATTTCGAGTTGAGTAAAAAAGTATCTAAATCCTAAATATATGAGCTAATTGAGGCGTCTACATTTCTAAATCCATCACCAACCAACCAACCAAGTCCTGCCACATATCATTCCACCAACATGCCTTGTAAATCAGTGAAATTTACATCTGGAGTCTGCACATATATATGGACGAGTAATTGGTACATCTATACGATTCAAACGGCTAAAATTATCAGTTTTAGGATACTTCAAGGCGGCCATACTACTTTTTTCAATAGTTAGCATGGACACGTGGCAACTGGTGGAGGAGTCACATGGTATTTTGAAATTATTAAAAATGATAAACCGGCGACTTAATGAAACAACCCATGAAGCTCCACATTGAAGGTTGTGGAAATTAAAGCTGGGATATATATAAATATATATATATATATATATATATATATCTGGTGAGATTTCTACTCCAAAGGGAACGAACAACAAATTAAGCATTGAAACCGTGGAAGTGAAAATTCCATATGGTTTCCTCATGGCTTGTGAATTTAATGCTACTTACTATAAACAAAGAGCTTCATGTTTGAATTGCTTGGGCTAAAACGCAAAGTCAATTGCAACAAAATCTATCGGTCTTACAATCATACAAGATTATAGAAATAGTTCAAAGAGTATTTTGGGAACGAACCATAAGGAGTTTCTATTTTTACCAGTCAAATTGATCAATATTTAGTCCACACAGAAGTTCAATTAAATAAAAAGAGAGAGATCAATTTAGAAGAGAAAATTGGCAAAACAAATAGTCCAATTAAGTGGATCAATCACTAGAAGCGTCAAAGGGATTATTGTGGTTTACCTTATGGGATAACTAGAACTCAACCTTTTGAATTCATTCTCTACAATTATCGTGACCGTTATTCCTAACGATCTTATTCGCAGTATAGAATGACCGTTATTTCAATCACTCTGTTTTCCTTTAGCTAGTTCTTGCAACTGCTGGATTAAGCCTTAGTTTTATTTAGTAGTTTTGCTTGTGATAAAGCATATCAATGAGATTGATGCTAATTAGGGGTTTTCCTGGGGACCCAGAGAACAGTTTCTTGAGCAAGGAAGTGGCACACAGGAACGCTCCCTGGCTTCACTTTGAGCACTTGGAAGGCCAAATGTTTTGGGTTCCATTCTGATGTGTCTGTGTGACATATAGCCATTGCATTCACTTTACTTCCATCTTCCCCCTGCAACGGCACCGTATAGGCTCCTGTAGTCTCCATTTTGTGACAGTAAAACACAGCGTACACATAACTGAGCTTGTGGCACACCACTAGATTCGCCTCTTCAACCTTCTTCACTCTATGCATTATCCTGTATTCTTTCTTCTTTGCTTCCTTCTTCATTATTAGTTCTGTAGACAAAGCTTCCACGTGTCTCCCAAGCTTGGAAGTGATAAAATCAACCATGGATTCCAACGACAGCGCACAGTACTTTTCCTCTCCTTTGATCCCTGACTCCTCACATGCTTTGATTGTATTCTTCATCATCTCAGCTTCTGTCGAGCCAGGTTTCGCAGAAAACGTTCTCAATATTTCATCCACCTGGTATAGATGAATCATGAACACAAATTAATCACACACACACACACTTATTATATATTCTGCCTCCGATTCTAAATGTAACAACAAGTAGAAGGATTTGCTTTGATTTAAAATATAATATCTTAATCCATTATGTTATCTTCTGAATTCACAATTTTTCCCTAAATTTTTCTCATTTATTGCACATATTTAGGCAGTTTTTCATTAAAGAAAAGTTTCTAATGCAAATGAATGGGAAATTTGGGAAGAAAAAAAATGAATGCATACTAATCTCATTCCTTATTATCGGTCACTTGTGATTAATTTTTACATACAGAAGAAAACATTAAATTGATAAAATTTTCTAAATTTACCCTTATTAAAAATTTTCTCTTTCTGCATGTAAAAATTATTCTTGCTTCGCTCTCCTCCTTTTTTCCTTTCCAACAAGAATTAAATAAAATTAAAATTAAAAAACGATCATTAAATGCTCTACAAGTAACTTATATAAGGACTGGAGTGGTATTTTTCACCTACTAAATTTTTTTAATCTTTACAAATTAATTATAAATCTCTTATACTTAGGATTGGAGGGAGTACAAAACTACATTATTTCATGACTATAAGATGTCACAATGTCTCTCGTTTTATCTCAAAGAGCTGATAATCAAAGGTAAATAAGGACAAAAAGTCAGAAGATCGATGAGACATTAGAATGCCTAAGCCTGAATCAACATTACCTTGGTAGAAGAAAAAGGAATGGATTTGACGACTCGACGAGGCAGGAAGGAGGCTTGGTTAGAGGTCTTGGTAAAGATCAAGTTCTTTGTGTGACCAGGCTTCAAGTCTTTTTCCAAGAAGAGAAGAGATGCGAAGGGATTATGTTGGAGTTGGGTCTCGGGCTCATCATAGATAATGAATACGCCACCTCCATACTTCAGAAATGACGCAGCTGAGTCATCACCGTAATCATACTTCGTATGCACTGGAGTGCCACCGCCTGATGGATTAACATCGTATCCAAAGTACTTAAGAAAACCATGTCAATTTTGAACTTCATGGAAGAAATGTCTATAAGATGATCAATATTATGACTAATATTTTTTAGAATTCAAAGTATGACTGTGGA
Organism: Neltuma alba; assembly: GCF_004799145.2. NCBI lineage: Eukaryota > Viridiplantae > Streptophyta > Magnoliopsida > Fabales > Fabaceae > Neltuma > Neltuma alba. Next base: position 117,761 of record NW_021633545.1, read on the forward strand.
TTCAAAGCATGACTGCAAAAGCACTTTATGACTAATGCAAAGGTAGCTTTTTAGAATTCAAAGATATTTTTGCCCTTACATTTATATTGTTCTTATGCTTTTCTCTCTCTCTATATATATATATATATTTACTTTCCAATCAGTTTTTACTTATTTGTTTTAATATTCGGAAACAATTTTTAACAGTTGTTATAATATTTTTTATTTTTAATATTATTTTTCACTGTATATTTGCATAAATTATAGAGTATGTCATTCAATTAATTATGTAATATTATTTGGTTCAAAAATTTTCACATTAATATGATTTTTAATTTAAATATATTTTATTAATTAAATATAAATTTTTCATATTATAATAATTTAAAATTATTATATTTTGTAAATCCATATTTTTAATCATTTCTCGTTCATTAATAAAAGTTATACCTATTTTGTTCATTTTACAGACAAAACTTATTCAATCGTAATCCACAATTTTTTTACTTTACAAACTAATTTTTATAAAAGTCAATCCAAACACAAATCGTACTATTCAATCTAAAAAAGTAAGTTACTTTTCTACCCCTAATCCAAACGGACCCATTATGAAAACAAGTTCAAAAGCAAAATATATCTCAAGAAATTTGTATTTCCGCGGGAGAGTTATAAACTTATAAACTGTACACTTTACTTTGAGCCTCCCAACGTGGGACTCATAGAACACTCTACTGTACTAACCGGCTGAGTGGAGGAGATCTGTGATAGATGTGGGCATGGCAGTGGTGGGAAGCCTGGATTTCCAGTAAAGTTCTGGTGGTGGCAAATTAGCAGCATGGGCAATCTGTAATTTCATTTATACAATATATATAAATACAAATACTTAATAGTTTCACGGGCCAACAGGCAAAAGAAAATACACAAGAAAGGAAGAGGAAGCTCACTGTGAGAAATGCAACGAGGGGAAGGAGTGAAACCTTCATTATTGGAGGAACTTCTTGGTACTGAGACTGCAAATAAAATGATCCTATGATAATAATATAAAAGAGGAGCTGAGAGGAACCATATAAAGATGGAGAATAATGGCAAAAGATAGTAGTACTGTTCTGCTTGTGATATATAGGACCAAGGCTTGGAAACCTTGCTTTTTGCAGGTCACTTTTTTTATATTAAAAATAATGGTAGAATAATAAATTAATAAAGTTTCTGGAAGATGTATCCACTTTTCAAACAGTTGTTCAAACATGTGAAGAGAAGTTGAAACATTTGCTTTTATTGAGCCCTCATGGATATGTTATTTTCATTCTTTCAACGTTTTACTACCCATTTCTGTAGGGGCTAAATTTATCAAAATAAATAAATATAATCTTCCAAATAATTCTAAGCAATTATCCATCATGTTTTATTTAGTTTGCTAGAGTTTTTTTTTTTTTGGCATCATTTAGTTTGCTAGAGTTTTATGGGAGAAACTAGACATGTTATAATATACGTCATATGGAATTATTAGAAGTGAGTTCACTATAATTATAAAAAGTGTAGCGTGTGTCTGTATTATATTGATTCTAAATTTATCGCTTAACAAGATGGAAAAACTAGGAATGAATTTTGAAAGTGATTTTCCAGGTATAGCCCGTAGAAAGAAAAACTATCATCTTTTTAAAAATATGATTTGTTAACATTCTTAAAAACAGCTGGTCACAAATCTCCCTATGTAGATGCTTGCGAGTCTTTTGATCAATGCAATTTCCTCCAAAAAACTACGGGGTGTTTGGATAAATACAAAACCATAATTTTAAAAGCATTTTTACAATATACGAAGTAAGTATGTAGAGAAATTTGTCTCGATTTGTGAAAAAAGTACTTTTCAAAAGCATTTTTGGAGTTAGGCGAACACGCCGGTGCCAACTTTAATAAAAGTTACTTTCACTGCTACTAAATACAATAAGATAGATAACTAATTAATCAAAATTAAAAAAAATTGAGTTAATTATTTGTAAAAAATGTGATATTTTTTTAAAATATCATTTAATCATTTGCGCTAGAAACTATTTATTTTAATTTAAAGGGAAAACCATATTAGAGGTACGTATACTTTTTTTCAATTTTCAATTTGGTACCTATGTGTTTTTTGTTCTTAACTAAATCTTTATTTTTCCTCTATTAACATCATTAATCCTTATGTAGAGACTAAAAATATCAATAGAACAAAGTTATAAGAGCTAATGTTGCTAAAAAGATAAAATTAAATGTTTAATTAAAGAGAAAAAAAACACATAGGTACCAAATTAAAAATTGAGAGAAAGTATAGGTACCTTCAATATGGTTTTCCCTAATTTAAATATATAATTAATAAAAATAATTCAAAATATTAAAAATTTAGAAGAAGAAGAAGAAGCAAGGCATATCACTAACAGATGCTAAAATCAAATAAACCAAAAGCAATCAAATCAATCACCCACCCAACCATAATGTAGTTCAATTATTCAAGAATATAAAAGGCAAAACGACAATAAAGACGGGCCACTATTGTTGTCCATTTTTTCGGCCATAAACATTGCCTCTTCATTCACCACTTGTTAGAGTAGTTTATTGGAGAACAGGTACTTGAGCGTGATTTAATTTTCTTTCCTCTATTATGCTTTCCTTCGCTTTGGAAGAGAAAATGGAAGGAGAGTTCATCACTCTCCATTTTTAGTATATTTAAAAAGAGATTAAGAATATATTTGGAGGGTTATCAATAAATTGCTAATTCCATCCGATTCTCTATTGTAATTCACATTCTTTGAGAAGAAAACTCTTCTATATTCACTTTCATTCCCGAATTGACATGTGGAACTCGTTCAGACTCTGCTTCAACCCCTCTCTGCTTGCTTGTATATGATTTTTTTTTTTGGGTAACTCAATGTTTTGAAAAAATTTGGAAAAAAACTACAAGAAAAAAATAATAAAAGCACAATCTATTGATTAAGTAATGGCACAAGTCTCATGGCACAATATATGGATAACAACTAGCAACAGTCTCTTTCCCTCTTTTAAAGAGATTTTATTAATACTAGTACTCTTTAGGTTATGGTCCAAATTGTCTTAAAAGCTTGTGCATAGGTACTGTAATTGTTTGGGAGTTATTATTGGACTAATATTACTCCAAAAGTGTTAAAAAAAAAAGGGGTGAAATAATCTAACTATTAAAAAAAGTTCACTGTTACATTTTTAACAGTCAAGAACGATATTATATCTTTTTTAACACTTCTGGGGCAATATTGATAAATAAAAAAATTCTGAATACCCACAATTCGCTCACAAAAATTTTGAAGGCAAAATTATACCTTAATCTGATTTTTTTATGAGTTACAATTCTTTTAATAGATTTAGTCTTTTTGATAAGTTAAATTTTGAAAATGACTTAAATTTTAATACACTTGCTTTTATTTTTACTCCTCTAGTCCTATTTATAAGGCACTTCCAACATATTTTATACAGATCAAGAAAAACCTTAAAAGGTATTAACTCTCCATTAAAATATAATAATTTTCCAATTTTACCCATATTTAATATATACACATTTTAAAAAAGATAACCACCTATACCATAATAAATGAAGGACAAAATAGTACATTCACACTAAAAATTTAATGAAGTGACTTATAAATAGAACCAATAAAAACTTCTTTCTCTACCCTATAATAGGACCAGAGGAGTACCTCTGATTGATTATAGGTCTTTATACTAATTATAATAGTTTTTCACAATCTCTCGCTCGCTCTCTATACGAATAAGTGTATATCTGGAAAAATTATATTTCTTACATATTTATTATCTTTAACCAATTTTAATATTTTCTTGATTTATATATGTAATTTAGTTATTTGTAGTTTATAAAAAGAAATGGCATAATTAGTAGCACTCATTTAAAGACATGGATACCTTTTCAAATGTGTAAGATGACTAGAAGATAATCTCTGGTAAGAATAAAAGCTTGGATCCACCTTTTTACAACTACCAAAAGCACAATTTCCAACAAGAAAGAAAAGCATTGTGTGAAGTATAACTTAGTAGTTCATTTAGTAATAATTATTAATGACATGAATACTTCCTTTAATTTATAAAAAGAATGAAAAGAGGCTAATGCGTCGTTCTAGGAATTAAAGTTTACATGCATGTTTTACACTTGGAAAAAGCACAATTTCCAACAACATTTAGTCAACAAATTGTGTGAAGAAAAACTGAAAACTTCATTTAACAATTAATTGATGACGTGAATAGTTATCGACAAATAATTACGCTCGGTAAAATCACAATTCCCAATAAAGAACTAAAAGTTCTATGTATAAAGAGTTCAACAGGTATGAACAGGGAAAAACTCAACAATTCAATTGACAATTCCAACATCCTCTCCATCCATGGATGAAATTGGAAACAAAATCAGCGACTTGTTTCATGGCCAAGCCCAACTGTATAAAGTCATGTATCTTTGGATGCCTCCTTTATGTCTAAAGTGTGCCATTGAGCTTGAAATACCAGACATAATCCACAAACATGGTCAGCCCATCCCTCTTTCTCAGTTGGTATCAGATCTCAAAGTTCCACCCTCTAAAACTACCTTTATAAGAGGGCTCATGCGCTTGCTGGCTCACAATGGCCTCTTCGCTATCATCAAAAGCAACAACAGTGAAAAGGAATGTGAAGTATCATATGATCTCACTTCGGCATCAAAACTTCTTGTGAGTGGCACAGACCATTGTTTATCTCCAGTGGTTCAATTGGTAGTAAACCCTACTATAATTGATTTGTATCATCACCTGGGGAAATGGGTTCATCAGAAGGAAAATTCAGTGAGAGAGACAATGGTGCAAGGCCTTACGACTTTCTTAAGCAAAACCCAGAAGATTTGGCGTTAGTGCAGGAAGCAATGGGTAGTGATACAAGATTCATGAAACTGGCACTGATTAGAGACTTGGAATCCGTTTTAGATGGATTAGGTTCCATAGTTGATGTTGGTGGTGGAAATGGTGCCACGGCTAAGATTATCAGTGAAGCATTCCCCAAGTTGAAATGCACAGTGCTTGATCTTCCTGAGGTTGTTGCAAACTTATCTGGAAATGCAAATTTGAGTTTTGTTGGTGGGGACATGCTCAAATCCATCCCTCATGCTGATGCAGTTTTGATTAAGGTACGTACGTATGTATGTCAGTAGCTCTGTAATCCATCACACTATCCTACTTAAGTTGCATTATCCATCCCTCGCACACATATCCTGTTTTAATTAAAGGGTTAAGGTGCACCCAGCACCCCCAAGTATTTTGCCAGGTACACCCAGTGGCTTAAAGTAATTTATGGTGCAATTTTACCCTCAAAGTAATTAAAATGGTGCACCGGTATCCCATACTAACAGATCTGTTAGTTTAACCGTTAAATTGATGAGTCAGCACAAATTTGACCAGAAAATCTGACGTGGCATGTCTAATAAGCAGGTGATGTGGAATTTTTTCGGGGTTAAGGTGCATTCAGCACCTCCAAGTATTTTTCCAAGTGCACCCAGTGGCCTAAAGTAATTTATGGTGCAATTTTGCCCTCAAAGTAATTAAAATGGTGCACCGATATCCCATACTAACAGATCTGTTACTTTGACTGTGAAATTGATGAGTCGGCATAAGTTTGACTAAAATAATCTAACCTAGCATGTCTAATAAGCAGGTGACATGGCTTTTCTTGTTAATTCCATTGTTTTGTCTGAATATTACTCCTTTGGTCTTATTTATAAGGCACTTCCACTATGTTTCACACAGACCAAGGAAAACCCTAAATTTCATTAACTCTCATTTAAATTTTAATAACTTTCCAACTTTATCCCTATTTAATATACATTATACCTCATATAAACAAAGTCAATACAATAATAAATGAGGGGTAAATTTATACATCCATACAAAAAATTTCTCTCAGTGCCTTATAAATAGGACCAAAAAATATCTTTTCTCTCTACCCTATAAATAGGACTAGAGGAGTATCTCTAAAAAAATTTCTTACTCTGAAAAAGATTCCAAGAGCCGAAGAAAGCATTTACTGAACAGAGAAAACAAAGCAGTGGTAAACGAAAAAAATTCCACATCACCTGCTTATTAGACATGCTAGGTCAGATTATTTTGGTCAAACTTGTGGTAACTCATCAATTTCACAGTAAAAGTAAGAGATCTGTTAGCATAGGATACTGGTGCACCATTTTAATTACTTTGAGGGCAAAATTGTACCATAAATTACTTTAGGCCACTGGGTGCACTTGAAAAAATACTTGGGGGTGCTGGATGCACCTTAACCCCCAAAAAAATTCCACATCACCTGCTTATTAGACATGCCACGTCAGATTTTCTGGTCAAACTTGTACTGACTCATCAATTTAACGGTCAAACTAACAGATCTGTTAGCATGGGATACTGGCGCACCATTTTAATTACTTTGAGGGCAAAATTGCACCATAAATTACTTTAGACCACTGGGTGCACCTGACAAAATACTTGGGGGTGTTGGGTGCACCTTAACCCTTAATTAAATATAGTTTGAAGAGTAATGTTTTTATCACGTGCGGAAATTTGTGAACCAAAACATCAATTAGGATATATTAGCGAGAAAGGGAACAAAAGAAGTAAAAGGTTATATTGTTTTAATTCAATGGAAGCTACCTACTCTATCTTTTATGGCTCCAAACTTCACATAAATTAATTTGAAGATTTTCGTGATTTTGTACAATTTAAACACAAGCATGCACATAAACATGTTAACTTTAGACTCAAGTTTGGGACTACATCCAAGTGTAGTGTTTGACATTATCACTAAGATAACTTGCCGTTGAAGAATTATTTTAAAAAACTGTTAAAAGACCAAGTTTTAATATCACATCAAAAAAAAATATTTGAACTATCGAGCTCGTCAGAGTTGGCTTTCGATTATAATCTCCAAGATTATCAACTCGGTTGAACATTATCATTGCATATTGTTAGAATTGAAAAATAACTAGTGAGCACTAAGGATGTGAAATTATTGTCTATTTTTCTTACTATTTTCATTTTTGCAGTGGGTTTTACTTGATTGGGGTGATGATGATTGCATAAAGATACTTAAAAATGCCAAGAGAGCTATTTCAGGCAAAGGAAATGAAGGAAAAGTGATCATCATAGACATGGTGTTGGATGAAAAGCATGACCAGTATGAATGGCTAGAAACAAAGCTCCTAATCAACATAGCCTTGATAGCTGACCTTAATTCAAAAGCAAGATCTGAGGAAGAATGGAAGCAAGTCTTCTTGAAGGCAGGATTTAAGGATTACAAGATATTTCCTATATTTGGCCTTAGGTCTCTTATTGTGCTTCATCCCTAGATTTGGTTTGACTATAATCTATAATAACTAGTCTTATAAGACAAGCTACATGTTTGAACTAAATAAATGTGCAGTGGAATAAGATGGGCTATGATATTTCTGCAATTTTCATTATCTACCCATTAGTGCCAAAAAGAAACTGGACCCAGCTTAATTATATTAATTGCGACAGTGTCATTGAGCTATAACAAGCATTGATGTCTGCATCAAGTTATTGTGGAGTTAAGTAAAGAAATTAATTATTTAGTCCCCAAATTTTTTTTGTGGTGTCCTTAGTACCTAAAATTTTAACTCACAATTCAATTTCTTAAGTTTAACTTGTCTAATTTTTCCTCCTCCAGTCACGTAATCCGTAACTCCCTATACTTTCACAAAATTATTTAATCTTTTAGGAATTGAGTTCCAACTAAATCATTAAGTGTAGGAGTAAATGATTAATTTTCTCATTAAAATAATTTTCAGTGTACACCTGTTAGATAATTAAGTGGCATGGCTGGGTTAAGATTAAAAGAAGGAAATTAATGAAATTAGATGGCCAAGATTAGAACTTGTACGGAAATAATCCAATGGTTAAGATTAAAAAGATAATTTTAAAGTGCAATCTATCGGATCAAATTTCTAGTCTAGAAGGCCAAGCTGAAGGCACTTTTGGAAAGTCAACTACGGATTAAATCAAGTTTAATCTGAGATTGAATGATTGTAGTTAGAAAAGTCAAGAAAATTTTGGGGGACTTTGAGATAAATAGTCTATTTTTTATTTATCTTGATAAGCTAATTGAATTAGCTTACCACAAAATAAATTAAAGATAGCTTATTTCAAATACATCTCCATATTTATCTCAAACTTTTTCCTCCAATTCCCTCTTACTCCCCGAACTAAAATCGGTTTTATAATTTTAAACAAGCTCCCCCTAAACTGATATGCAAGGACTGAAAATGCATTTAGCCATGATACTTAACATTTATATATCTCCCATTTCAGGCATTCTTTTTCATCGTGATCAGTCACAAACATTTTAATAAATTTGAATAAATTAAAGAAAAGTGAGTTGACGTGAGCAGCTGTCTATCTTATTTGTAATTTCCTTATAACCCATATTTCTAAAAAAAAATGAAAAAGTTTGGGGAGTAAGAGACTAAAAAGATCGTTCTATCTTATATGTAAGACGGGAGAAAGTAATAAAGACTAAAAAGACAGTTTTTTGGGGAACGAGAAAGGGTGTTACACGATAAAAAATCACACGTAATATATTTTTTACTTATTTTTATAATTTTTCTACTCGTAAATGCTTTATTGATGGTGGAGTAATATAACATTAATGGCATTGCTAGTGGTTACCCATTCATGATCCCATAAAATCTGCTTCATTACTTACTACTCATATTTCATACAAACTAAGAAAAATTTTAAATTTTATTAACTCATTTAAAATTCAACTACTCATCCTGTTCTTAATATAGGACTTAATTGTTCAGTTGATTTTGGTCCTAAATATAAGACATATTTCTCTTATTTATCAGTTTTGTTCTAAATTATCCCTATTGATACTCCCTCAAGTATAATCAAGTAAAAGAGGGAGGGAGGATATTAAGGAAGATGACTATGGTGTTTTAAGAAAAACATATTATATTTCTTATAATTAACTAATTTACCTAACTTTCTTAATCTAATCAAATTAGTTAAATAGGTCTTATATTAAGGACCAGAAGAATATTTTTCAACTTTATCCCTATTTAATATAAATTATACCTCATGTAAACAAAGTGAACATAATCATAAATGAGGGGTAAAATTATACACCCATACGAAAAAAATTTCTTGGTACCTTATAAATAGAACAAAAAAATATCTTCTCTCTGCCTTATAATAGCACCAGGGAAGTACGTTGTCCTTCCTGAGGTTGTTACATATTGACATGGGCAAGTGTCCATCTTATTTGTAATCTTACAAGTAGCCCAATTTTTTATCGTGTAAACTAATCAATTTTTTTTTCCCATTTTTCCCTTATAAGATACAGATACACATTTTGGTGGTGTGGCTTGATCCTATTTACAAGATACATTTAACAGATGTTAAAAATTTTTCATTTTTCCCATTAATTACATGTTACTAAACTTATATTTTCAACCGAAGAGAGTATATCACTACATTGATTGTCTTCCACGCATTTTTTTCCTATTCATCCTCTTTCTCATTCACTTTCTCTCTCCTTAAATAAAGGCAGTATTATTTTAAAAAATAAAATAAAATATATATTTTTAACATTATCCCCTTTACTTAATTTTAACCATTTTTTATTTATATTTTATATATATATATATATAGGATTAGATAGAGTATCACTCCGGTCTCTTTTAATTGTCACTTGCAATAGTTTCTCACATACCAAGGAGATTATTAAATACATCAAAACTTCTACTTTTACCTTTATTAAATAGCTAATATATTTTTTCTCACCCATTCCCTCTCTCCTCATCTTTACATGTGTTTCCCTTAATTAGTAAAGGCAGAATTGGAAACGAATCATTAAAAAAGATACAAATGACAACTAAAAAGAATCAAAATCTTCTCCTACCAGTGACAATTAAAAAGTACTCTCTCATTCCCTTATTATAAGATCCTTTTAACTAAATTGCGTGATTTACAAAAATAATTAAAATTAGTTAACAGCAATTAATATGCAGCAAATGCAATTTTTTTCCAAATATACCCTTATATATAAATGAGTCAATGTGAGAGAGTAATAGTGAGATAAATGAAAAAAGAGAATGTATTAAATGCATTAAATTAAGGGTAAAATAGCTAATAATGCATTAAATGCTTAGACAAACCCAAAGAGGATCTTATAAAAAAGAACAAATCTATTTAAAAAATTGGATCTTATAATAAGAGACGGAGTAGTATCATGATATTGTTTTGATAATAAAGAATCAAATTTAATGACATTAAGTATCCTTCTCATTTATAGCAAGACAATGAATGAGCTAATGTGTAGTCTTACATGCATGTTTTACACTCGGCAAAATCACAGTCCCCAACAACAAACCGAAACTCAATGCAGTGAATAAATTGTATGAAGGAAACGTATCTGCATCAATTCATTTGACAATTCCTGCTCTATCCAGCCATGGATGGAACAGGAGACAAAACAGCAGAATTGTTTCATGGCCAAGCCCAATTGTACAGACTCATGTATCTTTGGATGTCTTCTTTATGTCTAAAGTGTGCCATTGAGCTCGAAATACCAGACATAATCCACGAGCATGGCCAACCCATCTCTCTCTCTCAGTTGGTATCAGATCTCAAAGTTCCACCCTCTAAAACTACCTTTCTAAAAGGGCTCATGCGCTTGCTGGCTCACAATGGCCTCTTCACCATCATCAAAAACAACAACAATGAAGAAGAAAGCGAAGTATCGTATGATCTCACTTCTGCATCACGGCTTCTTGTGAATGGCACAGACCATTGTTTATCTTCAATGGTTCAGTTGACTGTAAGCCCAGCTTTACTTGATTTGTATCAAAACTTGGGGAAATGGGTTCGTGGGGAGGAGAATACACTGAGAGAGACATCGTTTGGCGTAGGTGTTTATGAATTCCTTGCTCAAAACCCAGAAGATTTGGCAGTCTTCCAAGAAGCAATGGCTAGTGATTCCAGATTCATGAAACTGGTAATGAAAGATTTGGAATCTGTTTTTGATGGATTGAATTCCATAGTTGATGTTGGTGGTGGAACTGGTACAACTGCTAAGATTATCTGTGAAGCATTCCCTAAGTTGAAACGCACGGTGCTCGATCTTCCTGAGGTCGTCTCAAACTTATCTGGAAACTCCAATGTGAGCTTTGTTGGTGGGGACATGCTTAAATCCATCCCTCGTGCTGATGCAGTGCTGATTAAGGCAAGTATATTCCACATAAAAAATACAACCTTGCATAACAAATTTAAATCTTGCATCTTCGCAGTTCTACAAGTTTTTCACTTTTAGATTAATTCATGTGATTTTCAGATATTATTCAAACACATGAAATACCTGGAATGATAGATTGCTATCTATTTTCGTTTTTACAGTGGGTTTTACATGACTGGGGTGATGATGATTGCTTAAAGATACTTAAAAATGCCAAGGAAGCTATTTCAGGCAATGGAAAAGGAGGAAAAGTGATCATCATAGATACAGTGTTGAATGAAAAAGAAGAGCAGCATGAAGTGCTAGAAACAAAGCTCTTACTCAACATAATGCTGGCGGCTGAATTCAATTCAAAAGAGAGATCCGAGGAAGAATGGAAGAAACTCTTCCTGAAAGCAGGCTTCACAGATTACCAGATATTTCCCATATTTGGCTTTAGGTCTCTCATTGTGCTAAATCCTTAGATTTGGTGGGAATCTAATGACTAGTTTTACATGTTTTAAACAGAATAAATTTGCAGCGGAACAAGAGTTATGATTCTTCTGCAATTTCAATGAGCTATAACATAGCGCTATAAAGAAATTGTTCCCCATCTTATAACTGCGGCTGAATCATCTAGCAATTTATAAACATTCATGTCTACATAAAGTCATTACCCAGTTGAGTGAAAAAAAATAACAAAGTTATTATTGATGAATGAAAAAAAAACTAATTTGTAGAGTGCATCTTTTAAAACATGTTAGAAGACAAGAAAGAAATCAAAATAGCACTATATCATGCACAGTTATAACCATTAAAGGGAATGAAGTAAGCGACCTGAATTGTCGTATTTCTCCCTTGCTCAATTCTGAATCAATTGAGTTTCCAGCACCTAAGAGCATCGTATTATGCATAGAGATATATTGGCAGCTATTAGCGACGATCTGGGCCAATGAATCCACTTCAAAGGCTCTGTTTCTATACTCAACTGTGCATCATATTATACCAATACACCACGCATGAATTGGTAGCAGTGGAGATCAGTATCAATCTGTTTGATGGAATGAACAGCTCTATAGAGTTAAAATCACCAGTCAAGTGATATCCATGTTTGATACAAACCAAATATTTGCATCAGATATGATAAAGCCATTCAAATAACACTTGGACAATTAAAAACTTGTTACCTTCCAGTGTTGGATGTCCATGTCATGTGCCAAGTCGATGTTAATATTTATGTTTCTTAGGCTGCAGCCAGGCGTCTCACTAGTTTAATGACAAACTACCTTCATTTTCTTGCTTCATGTAACCTTGCCCAACCACAAATTTTGTTCATACTTACAAATCTATTCAAAAATTAATCTCATTCATTGTATTCCAAGATCCTATTCATTGGACTGTGGCTTGCTTTTTAACCTTCATGTTTCATCTCCATCGTTGAACAGTCAATAGGATATTGAATATCTCTTCACTTTCAGGGTGTCTCTTGTCTCTAAACACTAAGTAATTCACAAACCCAGCAATCTCAAGCCAACTACATCCTGTTTCCTTCTGCAAACCTTTTTTCTTCATCTGAATGATCACTTTTCAACATTTTCCCACTCTTCTTCTAAATGCATGTTTGAGACCCTAACATGGTAGCCTGCTATCCTTTTTTGTGACAACACAACGAGCAACTTCTTGGCAATAACTTCACTTAATTCAAAGTGTCCATGGTCTCTGCAAGCACCAATAAGCGATCCCCAAACTTCTAGGGCATTTCCATCTTCACCTAATCCATTGACAAAGTCAGGCTTCGAGCACCCTCCCTGACATGTCAGTAACACAGCAATAGTGTTCAGCTGAGGTTTTATCTGTTTTCTCGTAAAGTCGAGTTCGCCACAAAATAAACAAAAATTTTAGACATTCACATCAAGAAGCCTTTACAAAAATGTCTCTCTTAATCGTGATTTTTCTTGGCAACCCATATTTTAAAAATTAAAAAGAATATAGAAAGAAAAATTAGGGAATAATGACACAGATTTTATGGCACCATAAACGGGTAACAACTAGCAATCCCATTAGTCCCCCATTAATCTTGACTAAGGGAGGTTTCTTTGGTGTGTCATCTTGCTCAATATTTCTAACCAAAACAGCATGTGACCTCTAGACAGTTTTGAATTTGGATACTTTCAGTCAAACAAATGGTAGACTATTTTTTGAAATGTCTGTCACAAGTTGTTCCAGCAGCAACATTACGGTTGGATAAGGTTCCAAACTTAACATTGATATATTTTGATATATTTGTGAGTGCGTGTTTAAATTATATACTATTAGGAAAAAGGTTTTTTTTTTTGAAGTAAATAGAAATACAAGTTTTTTTAAAGTGAAAAGTTCGGGTGAATTAAATTTCAAAGCTCGCCAGAATTAAAATAGATCTCGTGGCTCACAAAGCAGTGACAAAAATTACTGTTAGCGACAGAAGTTTTATGGCACCGTGAATGGTTAAAAATTAACATGTCCATCATCCACCTTTAATCTTGCTAGTGTTTCTTTAACGTGTCACCTTTCTCAATTTTTTTGACGGCATTAGCATTAGCATGTGAGCTAGAGGCAATTAACAAATTAAAATCCTTTCAAATAAATAAATAAATAATAAAATATCAATAGAATATTTTTAAAATCAATAAATTTTCAAAAATAACAAGGGAAAAAAATATATTACAGACAATTTTTATGTGTCACTTTCCCCATCAGTCTTTATTATTATTTTAATTGAGAAGAATCAACATTTAATGACAGAAGTATCTCTTTCATATACAGGAAGACAAGGGCGCTGATGTGTCGCTCCAAGAACAAAAGCTTACATGCATGTTTTGCACTTGGCAAAAGCACAATTACCAATCAGGAAAGGAAACTTAATATAGCTAACAAATTGCCTGAAAGAAATGTACCTACAACAATTCATTTGGGAAGCAATTCAGCCAGGCTCAATCAATGGATGGAATAGGAGGCAAAACCAGAGAGCTGTTTCATGGCCAAGCCCAGCTGTACAAACACATGTACTTCTGGATGTCTTCGGCATGTCTGAAGTGTGCTATTGAGCTTGAAATACCAGACATAATCCACAAGCATGGCCAACCCGTTTCTCTTTCTCAGTTGGTATCAGATCTCAATGTTCCACCCTCTAAAACTACCTTTGTGAAAGGGCTCATGCGCTTGCTGGCTCATAATGGCCTATTCACTATCATCAAAAGCAACAATGAAGAAGAAAGTGAGCAATCATATGATCTCACTTCAGCATCACAGCTTCTTTTGAGTGGCACAGATCATTGCTTATCTCCAATGGTTCAGTGGGCCCTTAGGCCTACTAGGCTTGAGATGTATCAACATTTGGGAAAATGGGTTCGAGGGAAGGAAAATACACTGAGAGAGACAGCATTTGGGGTAGGCTTTTATGACTTCCTTAATCAAAATCCTGCAGATTTGGCGGCCTTCCAGGAAGCAATGGCTAGTGATTCCGCATTCATGAAAGTGGCACTGAGTGACTTGAAGTCCGTTTTTGAGGGCTTCAGTTCCGTCGTTGATGTTGGTGGTGGAACTGGCACCACTGCGAAGATTATCTGTGAAGCATTTCCCAAGTTGAAATGCACAGTGCTTGATCTTCCTGAAATTGTTGCAGGTTTATCTGGAGACACCAATTTGAGTTTTGTTAGTGGGGACATGATCAAATCCATCCCTCATGCTGATGCAGTTCTGATTAAGGTAAATAACTAACCATACCATCTTCAAAACGCCAAACATTATTCATGTATTGCAGATGCTAATTTCAAATGAAATGAGTTGAGTTAATTTTCATTACAATTTAAACTTTATGTAATGTAATCATAATTAAACTATATTGTAAAGAGATGTGTAATCTCTCCTATTCTTTAACGCTCTGGGACCAGGGCCCTTTGAATAAACAATTATATTAATTTTTTTAGTTTTAGTATTATAAATTCCTGATTTTTTTTCTTGTTATGATACAATAATTAACAAAAATTATTAAATATAACATGATATTTTCCTAACTAATAATTTTTCATAAAAAATTTAATCATTATTTTAAAAACTATTGATCATTCAATATATTAGTATTTTTAGACAAATAATTCTTGCATTATTACATGTTTAGCAACAATATGTCATAGTTAAATTCTCTCTGAGAACAAGAGAATATAGACACGATCAAATTGGTGTCTATATTACATAAAGTTTAATTATGAAAAGGAGAGGAGAGACCCACATAAGTGAGACTTAGTAAGCCCCACATCTATTTTAATCCCAAGCTTATATTATCATCACTTTAATTTTTCACCGCGAAGGCTTTTAAGATTGCATTATCTAAATTTTCTTTTAATAAATTTGTTATGAAGTTAGGGAGAAAATCATAAAATGAAAAGCTAAAGCCTATGGGGCTGACTCAGAGGATCGCACCCATAGTTTTTTCCTCTCTCCAGTTCTACCCAAAATTTAAATGACGATTTAGAAGAATTCAATCTCAACTTCGATTTAGCACAAGAATATTTTGACTATTAAGGCCATAGTCAATGCTTATTGTAATCAAGAAGATTTTCAACTTAGCTAGACATTAGAAATTGCACACTGTTAACTTTCAAACACGAAATACTTGGCATATTAAGCTAGTGTTTGTTTTTCACCTTTACAGTGGGTTTTGCACGATTGGGGGGATGATGATTGCATAAAGATACTGAAAAATGCCAAAGAGGCTATCTGTGGAAAAGACAAGGGAGGAAAAGTGATCATCATAGACACGGTGTTAAATGAAAAGCAAGACGAGCATTCACTGATGGAAACAAAACTCCTTTACAACATTATTTTGATGGCTGAGTTCAATGCAAAAGAGAGGACTGAGGGAGAATGGAAGCAACTATTCCAGAAAGCAGGCTTCACAGATTACCATATGTTTCCTATATTGGGCTTTAGGTCTCTCATTGTGCTTCATCCTTAGATTTGGCTGGAACCCAATAGCTAATAACTAGTTTTACATGTTTTAAACCGAATAAATTTGGAGTAGAACAAGAGGAACTATGATATCTCTGCACTTTAATTAGCTACAACATAATGCTATAGAAAAATTTGTCCCCATCTCACAAGAATAGCCGACTGAATCATCTACCAGTTAAAAAGCATTCATGTTTCTACATAAAGTTATCAACGAGTCAAGAGACGCAACAACAAAGAATCAAACATTAAGTCGAGCAATCTGAAATTTCTCATCCAATAGCTATTCCAGATGCTAATGGTTCCTTGCAGTCAACAATCCATCATAGTATTCCAGTCACGCCTCTGTTAAATTAGACTTCTTTTTCGCTTTCATTTGATAAGTCACAAATTTTTTAAAATTCATTTTAGGATGATGATTCTACTCTTTTTTATTTAATTATTGTCCTCTGAACCCAATTATTTTTACTGGTTAGAATGTTCCGATATTTCGTGGAATACAGGCCCTACTTGATTATACCACACAGTCATTTCAAATATGAAGACTAAGGAGATATTCCAATTCATCACGGCCAGCTCCTATTTCATTTCCCATTTCAATTCCTTTAAAACTCTTTCTTGTACCCTAAATAGGCCCTTAGTGACAGGGATATGCCGAAGGCAATATAATAACTTCAAATTTTGCATCATAACACCCAAGTCACTCGGCACACGCAAAATCCAGAAACATAAAACCTAGTATAGACCGCCTGATGAATGAATCAGAATATAGTATGTTAATTGTACAGCCTTAAATGTTAAAATTGGTTAATCGTGTCAATGGGTTTCAAGAAAGAAATCAAACTAGCACAATATCAAGCCTAGTTATAGTTAGATAGAAGAAGACAAGAATATTAGCTTAGGACACGGAAGTGACGTACCTGAGTTGTCATCTTTCTTTCCCTTGCTCAGTTCTGAATCAATTACAATATGGATGGTTATATAACCTCCCTTGGTTGACCTTCCGGCTCTTGAATGCGTCATATTACATATGGACACATTCAGGAAGCTATTAGTGACAACTGGACCGAAGAATACACTTCACAGTTTCTGTTCCCACGTTCAACGGTGCGTGAATTGGCAGCAGTGGAAAATCAACATCAATCTGTTTCAAGGAGAACAGCTTGATTAAGTCGAAGTTTCAGATAGAAAAACTCACGCCAACTAGGCCCGAAAAAAATTAACTATAAAGCATGGAGACATTAAAAAAGCTGTATCCACATTTAACACAAGCCAAACATTTGTATTAGATATACCACATCATTTTTAGTTACACCTCGACTCTACAAGGTTCATTACCTTGCAGTGTTTACACCTTGATTGTGCAACCAAGCCGGTGACAAGTATAATGACAGGATTCCTTCATTTTCTTGCTTTCTGCAATCTTGACCATGCATTTATTTATGTTGACAAAAAATTCACCTCATTCATCATATTCCAAAATCCATAATTTTGGGCTGCAACATGCCTTATAACCTTCATGCTTCATCTCCATAGTTAACCTGTCAAGAATACTATATATCTCATCACTTTCGGGGTGCCTCTCATCTTTAGATACAAAGCAGTTCACAGACCCGGCAATCTCAACCCAACTACATCCTGTTTCCTTCTGCAAACCTTTTTCCTTCATCCGAATTCTCAATTTATCAACATTTTCCCACTCTCCTTCTTCTGCAAACATATTTGAGAGCAAAACATGGTAACCAGCTATCCCTTTTTGTGTCTCCATATCAAGCAACTTATTAGCAATATCTTTTCCCAATTCAAAGTATCCATGATTTCTGCAAGCACCAAGAAGTGATCCCCAAATTTCTAGTGCATTACCATCTTCACCCAATCCCTTGACAAAATCATAGGCTTCAAGCACCCTCCCCTCCCTCCCTAACATGTCAGTAACACAGCAATAGTGTTCAACTGAGGGTTTAATTTTATGTACTTCATCCATAGAGTCAAATATTTCCATACCTTCATCAACCATACCAGCATAACCACAAGCAGACAAAATGGCAACGAAAGTAACTGCATCAGGTTTATGGCCAGAGCCCAGCATAGAATGAAACAGAGAAAGAGCTCTCTTGCCCATCCCATGCTGGCCATAACCCAACATCATTGTGGTATATGTGACGGAATTCTTCTCAGGTATACTAGTAAACACATTTTCCGCATAACTGATTGCACCTGATTTGGAATATGTGTCAACCAAAGCAGTTCCCACATAAACATTTAGGTCCAAGCTGTGACGAATGGAGAATCCATGAAGTTCCTTGGCGAATGCTACGCTTCCCATTGAACTACAGGCTGGAAGAATTGATGCTAAAGTCACAGCATTAGGTGTTACCCTCTGCTCAAGCATCTCTCCAAGAACCAGAAAGGCTTTTTCATGCCGCCTATTTTGTGTGTAACCAGCAATCATCGCATTCCATGTAGAATGATCTTTATCAATAGGACAGTTTTGCTTAAATATCCATTCTGTAGTTTTAACCAAACCGCATTTTGCATACATATCTATAAGATAGCTCTCCATTCCCTCGAATTGTATCCCATGACGAATTGCATAAGCGTGAGTCTGCTTTCCAATATATTTGTTCCTAAGATTAGATGCTGTGGAAAGAAGAGACGTCACAGTCACAGAATCAATCATAAACCCTTGGTTCTGCATCTCATAGACAAGCAACAGTGCTTCTTCATCCAAACCATTTTGCACAAAAGAAGAAATCATGGTATTCCATGAAACTACATCCCTCTCAAGCATCTTATGGAAAACTTTGAATGATGTATCGATTGAATTGCACCTTGAGTACATAACAATAATTGCATTGAGAATAATAATTGATAAAGTTGCCATACTTTTTAAAATAAAAGCATGTAGCTGCTCAGCCATTTTTATCTGCTGCAACAGTGAAATAGCCGTTAGGGCGGATAGAAAAGTCACATCATCACACACAGCCTCTTCTGATTCTAAGGCTTGAATAAAAATGCCGACTGCTTCAATTGGGCAATTATTTTGAACATAGCCACCAATCATAGTGTTCCATATCTCAGTATTCCTCTCTTTACATTGTTCAAAAATCAACCTAGCATGGCTAAGGCAGCCAAGCTCAGCATACATATTAATAGTTGAGCTCAAAACAAACACATCCTCCACATACTCGCTCCCAAATTTATGAAGCAAACCATAAATTATATCAGCAATCTTATAATCTCCCAAGCTCGACACAGCGGGGAAAACATTCACAAAACTGACAGAACTTGGCATTATTCTCATTCTCATCATCGTGCTGAATAATTTAACTGCTTCAGCGTGCGCCTCCATCTTCACATACCATGACACCAAGGTATTCCAAGCAACAACATTACGTTTACGCATCAAGTTGAACACTTTAAGCACATAATCATTCTTCGAACCACAATATTCCACACCACTCAAGCACGCAGAGTACATGTTCAAGAGCGAGTTATAAACAATCCTACTGGGATTTGGGTTAGATTGGCACCGAAGAAAATGGCAATGCACAGCTTTACCAGCTCGAAGATTTCGCGTTTCAGCACAGGCCTTGAGAGTGGAAGAATAAGTATAAGAATCGAATCGAGTACCCGGGGAAGACTTCATTTGACTGTAGAACAGCAAGGCTTCCAAGGGCATATTGTTGCAGATGAACCCAATGATGATGGTGTTCCAGAGAACAGTGGAAGGGCGAGGAAGAGTGTCGAACAATTGGCGGGCAAGGTGAGGCTGACCTTCTTGACATAGTTTGCTCAGGCGAGAGCGAATTGAAGGGGTTTTGAGTGTCGGGTTCGGAATTGACAAGAGTGAGGAGGAATCAGTAGTGTCAGTGGAGAGAGAATGTGAATTGGGAGAGGATAGAGGAAGAGGAAGAAAAGGGGAAGCAGAGGAAGCCATGGAGGAGTTGGAGCCTTGGCTCTTGACTCTTGTGAATAAGCTGCGGATAGATAGTCATCAGAAACGAAGGGACCTACCCAAAAAACAAAGGTGCTCCATACATAATTTCCAATGAAAAAGTATTTGGGGGGAACCAAAAATTTTACAGTACAAAAGTATATAAGAATAATTTTGTTCCCATTAACATAAGAATATTTTTTTAAAAGTGTTTTTTTTATTTATCTAAATACCTCCTAAGTTAACTTAACTAATTCATGAAAATAAGAAAAATTACTTAAATTTCTTATTTCTGTTATGATATTGGGAAAAAAAAGGACAATAGTTTGAAATCATCACCAACTAAGCCAACTGCCAATCTATACTTCTAAAAAAGTTTTTCATTAATATTACATCTGTTTCTAATTATAAGATCTTGTTTATAAACTATAAATAAGATTTTATAATTAGGATTGAAGATAGTATTACAGAAATTTGCTTCCTTTGAACCTTGTTGATTCCTCTTAAGGCTTTGGGCCCTCCATTTGTATCTAAAACCAGAAATCCTACCGGAGAACGTTTTCGGCTTGGAATTTCTTTAAATACATGACAAACTCTTAAAGTATTGTTTAGTAGAATCGAGAATCATTGACATCCAAAGACTAGTCAGATAATTGTACTTTGCAATTCAAATTTGTGTACTAATAATCTTCAAAGTGGGCCTTTACTAGTTTTTCTATACTTAAATATATCTCCCATTTTCCTAAGAAGCTAAATTTCGAATCTCAATTAGAAAAGACATTCATATTTAGGGGGTGTTTGGCAAGATGGAAAAGTACTTTTCTGTAAAACGAGAGAGACTCCTCCACATATTTACTTCGTATACTGTAAAAACACTTTTAAATCATGGTATGTCTTCCATCCAAACACCTCTAGTGTTTAATAGTGTCTCAAATAGAATTGTCTTTAAAACTAGGGGTGTAGAAAAAAAATAAATAAATGTCTCCCCTTTTTACTGCTTTTTGTGATAGGAAAATTAAAAAAAAATATGAAACCTAAAATAAAATAAATATTTAATGAGAAAAATCAATAGTTGAGGCCCGAATTTAACATTTGGCCCAAATTTTGGGGGGGGGGGGGGAAGCCTATAACAATCAAATCAAATACAACCAAAAAGGCTACTTTTCGACAAAGCTATCTATTTCACATGAGGACAAAATTTAAAGTAGGCCACGCTTATGGCAAAAGTCTAGTTTTGTTTGGGGGGTTATTAGTAATTCGGCTTCATGATTTGCCCGAGTTTCCAACGTATATCAAACCTAGGAATAAAAAACACACCTAATCAGGGAAGTTAACATGTTGCTTAAAAGTTGGAAGAAAAATCAGTTCTTGAGAGAGTGTTTAGATTAGTTTTTTGAAAGTGATTTTACGGTACAGAAAATGAAAATATAAAAGAAATTTTATCTTAACTTGCATAAAAATATTTTTTGATTTTTTTTAAGTAAATTGGTTAGTTTGGCAGCTATGTGGACTTTTGGAACTTTTGTGAATCTAATCTAAACTTTTAAGGGATTGTCAATTGTTAGAGAAAATAAGGCGATGCTTAGCAAAGAACTAATTTAGTTAATTAGAAATTTTATATGCCAGGAACATTATGTTTAAAGTTTTATGTTTGAGATTGATTAATTGGTTTGTCACTCTTTGATCTCAAAATTCTTACTCCTGAATTAAACAGCAGAGAATTACAATTAGATCTCAAGCAAAAAAAATAGCTACTCATAAATCTGAATGATAAGTGAGTAGTTGTTATTTTTTATACTAAAATTTGTCATTGCAAGCTGCTCTATTGTTATTAGGGCTTTTTAATAATTATGTTCCTTTTTTAAAACTTTATAACAATTTTTCCATTAAACAAAAATTAAAAAAGCGTTTGTAAAAAGGGAATTGGGATAATTGAGAGTCTATGTGATATTGGGCTTCTTAGGCTTGTGGGCCTCCTAGACTGGTTATGATGTGTGATTTTGATTGTTCATACTCAATCTCCCCAAATCTATATTACTCTCTTCAGTTCTTATTATAAAGTACTCCCTCCGTTCCTTATTATAAGAGACATTTGATGCTTATGGCATGTTCCTATATATAAGAGACACTTATAAGTTGTCTCTACTTTTTTGTGTTGATTTACTATTTTACCCATATTTATTATCTCCAACTCACACTCTCTCTCCCTCTTACTTTTCTTTCTTTTAATAATTTAATTATTCTCTCTCATGTTCTCTCTCCTTATTAATGAGGGCATTTTTGGAAAAAAAATTATACTTTTTACACATTAATTGTTCTTAACTAATTTTAACTATGTTTTTGATCAACGTACTTCGGTTATTTGTCTCTTATAATAAGGAACAGAGGGAGTATCTTCTAGGAGTAGTTTTTAGTTCTAAGTATAAGTTATTAATAGCCTCATTAATTACCTTTTTCCCCTATCATTTTACCCTTGCTTTTTAATTGAGGTTCATAGTCAGAAAAATTAAACCATATTCTTTAAATAGGAGCAAATTTTTGAAAAATTTATTAACTTAACTGTAATATATTGGTATGCTAGAATTAGTTGGAAGTATCGTATAATAAAGATAAGAGGAATTACTTGTTTGTAAACGTTCTAACTGGAGGTAGCTAGAAAATTACTCCCTTTCTATTCTTTAACTAATTTTAATAACTAAACCTGAAGTCATTGCTGGATTATGGGCAAAATTGACATTTTACCCAGAAAAACTCATTTTTTAAGAAAAATTAATTTAACTAATTTTTTTAAGTTACAACAATTAGTTGTATACCTCCCCGTTTTTTTGTTTATTAAAAGGCTATTTTTCGTAGTTATATAGCTCCTATTACCGGAGGGAGTACTTATTTTTTGGCACCTAAAATAATTTTAAATTAATAACAAACAATAAAATCTTTAGTTGTATCTATAGATATGCTCACTCCGTTTCTTATTATCAGAATTCAGAAATAACTACTAATATATAGATATTTTTCAATCATACCTTTATTTTAAAGAGTGCATGAAAAATAATGAGTTGAAATTTAATGTAAAGAGATAATAAGTGGCATATATTTAATGAAGGAAAAAATAAAAAGACTAGTCTAAAATTTCAAATAAAAAGAATTTATTTTTTATACTTAAGAACATTACTGTAGATTATTTCCTATAAAAAAAAAAGGTCGGGAAAGTAACTTTTGTAATGTGACATGAAGAGAAGCTAAAAGTAATTTGGAAAGGAAATTTGGTTCAAATGAGCACTCAAGTGAGTTTCCCCACAAAAGTCAAAAGATGCGTTTCAGGTCTAATGGACTTGATGCCACACCCAACCTTTACATCTCAACGTCAAACGCCATATCCTTCTTTTGTCCCTCATACCAAATCTCAGTCTACAATCCATTCAATAAATCATTTATATATGGATATATAATATGTATCTGTAGGGAGAAGATATATATATATATATATATATATAAAGCACCACTGAAACATAAGAATTCAGCGAGAAAATTCACTCAAATTAATTATTATTACCTTCGTTAATGTTGTTATTCCATAAATTAAATTCGTCACTTGCTCTGGTTTTAAAAAAGTAAAGTTGTTATATACTAAACTATTATTGTCATTTAGTTTTTTTCAAAAAGGGTATTTAGCTAATTTCATAAAAAATTTAATCCTAAACTAGTTCTTATAGACTTTACTATAGATAGGTCATTTTAGGATTCTGAATTGATATTTGTAAATTTAGAGGATAATTTTGTGTTTTTCTCTCATATATGGATGTATTCTTTCTTGTCGCACTATCCATCTCTTTTCCACATATATACATCGCAATTCAAAAAGAAGAGTGAAATAATTAAATACATTAATCATTGAACCATTGACAAATTGCCCCTTCAAATCTCCAAAGATTAAGCTTAATCTCTTAAATTTTGTATATTTCCAACTTAAATTATTATTCTTTCAATTAAATTGGTGGATGGACGAATTCATTATCCCTCACAATCTTAATTTAATCAACTAAATTGAACACCTGTTTCCTAAGCCGTCGGACCTCCAACAAGTGGATTAGGGCTAATAGCCACCTTTGTTCATGAAAAGGCTCCAAGGCACCAATATTCAAAAAGTAAACAAAAATTAACATTGGCTGTAGGTCACATGGAAGTTATATAATATTACCTCTAGTCTTAAATATAAGATTTAATATGTAGTATAATTTACATTACAAATTAGATCTTATATTAGGACAAGAGGTATTATCTCTTGTTTTCTAAACACTAATCTTTCCTTCAGATACAAAAGCTAAATAATAGACTCCTAATTAGATTTTGCTCTATACGCTGGACATGAAAATAAACTTTCAACCATTTGCTTACAACATGGGAATTTCTAAAGGTCATCTTGGTATGAGGAAAATGAAAGGGAAACGAGAAGAGAAAAAATTTTAATGAGTTTGATTTAAAAAATTAAAGAAATGATATTTAAAGCTTTTAATTAAGTTTTTTAATCTGTCTTTCATCTTTCTTTTTATCAAAATTTTATAACCTCATTTCTCTAATTTTTTTAATTGAGTTCATTAAAATTTTTATCACCTCCCCTCTTCTCGAATTTCTTCTTACCAAATATAGGATAAGTTATGGTAAGGGACATGATATCTTTTAAGTGAATTCAAGTACACAAACATTGGGATTCAAAAAACTGTGCTGGAAGAATAACCTTAATCGAAATTGATTTTATATATATATATATATATATATATATATCGTTTTTTAACTATTTCATACGCATTGAGAAAAAGAGTTAAACGTTAATTAAATAACTAAAGTTGTCTTGATTTTCTAGCCAGCAATTAAAGTTCTGCTAATTAAATATAGCATGTAGGTTTCTCTTTTATTTGCACACAAAGGGCATATATATTGCGAAAAAGTATTTAACACCACCAAAATCACAGGGAATAATCCGTCACAAATTCCATCACTAAAATTAGTGACGGAATTGGTAACAAAAAATTTTCGTCACTAAATTAGTGACAGATTAGCGATAAAATTTTATTTTTTCACTAAATTTCATCACAAATTTGTCGTTGATTCTATTGTAAAGGATTAGTAACAAAAATTAGTGATGAAAAAGTTCCATCGCTAAACTAGTGACGGATTCGTAAAGAAATTTTAGTCCATCACTAAATTAGTTATAGATTAGTGATGAAATTTTATTTCATCGTTAAATTCTATCACAAGTCTGTTATGGTTTTGTTGTAAAGGATTAGTGACAGAAATTAGTGACGAAAAATTCTTTCATTAATCTGTCACTAACTCCTATCATGAGACATTCGGTAATGGAATTAGTGACGGAATTTTTTGGTCACTAATTTTCATTGCAATTCCATCACTAATCCGTCACAAAAAATATAATATAAATATATAATAATTATTTCTTAATACTTATTATTAAAATTAAAATATAATATATCATAATTTTAAATAATATATTATATAAAAATACAAATACAAATATTATAAAAGAAAATAAAAATAAAAATATATAATATGCTTATTATTTCATTAAATATTTGAATAAAAATATAAATTATTACAATTTTTTTTACTAAAATACAAAAATTAAATTCAAATAAATAATATATATTAAATTATATATAATAGTTATTATATATATTCACATTTTTTATTAGAAATATTATATATTTATTTTCACATAAAAATTTTGTAGGTATTTTTCAACTTAACTAGCAAAGATTTCAGTATACGTGCAAGAGATCTTAGGCTCGAACCAGCACTCCTTCACAAATTAAGCCAATTTGTGACGTGGTGGCCCATAAAGATAGACATGTAGCAATGATGTGGATGATTGGATGATGTGGCTATGTGGAAGAAAACGTGGCTGCTCACAGTGATGGACACATGACGATGATATGGACAAAGGAATGACATGACAACATGGAAGGAGAGGAGGTGGTGAGGTAGTAGCCATTGATGATGTGACGGCTCATAATGATAGACATGTGGTGATGATGTGGATGAGGGGATGACATGGCAGTGTGGGAGAGAGAGGAGAATGTGAGGTGACGGCCAATAATGAGGCGGCAATCAATGGGTGCCATCTAGTATTTTAAATTTACAAAATAAAAAAAATAACAATGGTTTAATGATGAAAATTTTCATCGTCACTAATCCGTTAGTAAGCTCTCGTTAATTAGTGACTAAATTTTAAATTTTGTCACTAAATAATTAGTGACAGTGGATTAGTAAAGGAAAAAATTCCGTCACTAACTAAATTTTATCACTATTTTTTTTTGGTAGTGTAAAATGCTTCTCTAATACAGTATTTACTAAGTTGGTTAATGATCAGAGATAAAATGGCAAAATAAAACAATAATTAGAACTAAATACAGTTCCTAGAAGGTGTCTTATATTCATAAAAGAAGTGATCAAGCAAAACCTAATAACAGGCAAAGTGATTAAGAAAATTAACAACGCACTCTAGCTTTTACCTGAATGAATGGAGGAAGGAAATCATATGATAAAAAAGCACGATGTAATTAAGACCTGGGAAAACTTGTAACATAATCTAAAAAAAGTTGGCAACTTAATTATTGAGTTCAAATTAATCCGTACCATTATGCATGTTTATGATAATTAATAATACCTTGACCAAATTAGGGTTCGGTGATGCCTAAATGATTCAATCCAGAAGAAGAAAGGACAGAGAGAATATACAATAATTAGTGGAGGAAAATTTGTAGGGACAAGTCATAATTAATTAAAGGAACAAAATTTGTTAGCATTGGGCATGGTGGGTTACATGATATTATTCATATAAATGTCCAAAAAATGATTCTGGGGGAAAATTAAAGAATATATATTTTTAAATTGAAAGATAAGATCCATGCCCTACTTGTACATTTTTTTATGACCACCCTGTGTTTGTGAAACACAAACATATCAATATATGTCCCTTAATTTACAATTAATCTAAACTGGAGTTTTTACTAAATCCAAATTAAACTAAGAAGTGTAATTATCCTGAAGACCCTCTTTTTCTCTTTTTTTTGATTTTTTGACATAATGAGATCAAATCCAAGCCATTTGTAGAGTGAAACTGAGTCCTTATTATATATATATATATTCCTCCAGTTTTAAATATAAGATCCATTTTGTATTACAATTTTGCACTATAAAATAGGTTTTATATTTAGAACTGGAGTAGTATAATGCTTACCATTTTTTTCTTCAATGCACGTACTATTTCATTATGATTTATCATATATTCTTTGAATGACGAATGGCACCAACTTCATACATTAACTTGATTTCCTTCTTTCACTTCAACCCTTCTTTTTAATCAAAACAAACGCTAACACATAGGGTTTTAATTAATAGATTCGAAATTTCTTTAATTTTGAAGTGACGTGTCTAATAGATACAATTATGAAAGGAGTTAATTAGCTAGTTCAACAAACGTCCTCTTCATTGTTTAATCGGACAAAGAAAAAATAGATGTGTTATCTACCATCATGACTCATTTTTTCCCGCAGAATTTTCCTTTTTTTAGCATGTTCAGGATACTATATTTTTATTAGTTTTATTTATTTTGGAATTCTTAATGAAATTATAATTAATCTGAAAATACTCAAAAATTTACAAAAATAATTATTATCAAATTTAATTACTTAGAAAATTATGTATATTATAACTAAAATTTTTTAACAACTATATGCAATTTTACGGGCAAAAAATGGGATGCAATTTGAATTTAATTTCTCAAAAGAACTTATGCCCCCACAAATCAATCTTCCATTATAGTTCTAGGGTTTTACTTGCGTAAATCCATAGTCACCTCTTCTACAATAAAGCTTTAAGTTAACACCCCAAAATCTTTAATATTAGGAGAGATGTTTGGACAAACTAATCGAGGTTGTGAGGCTTAATAGTATGCATCTTAAATACAAAATCCACTTCAGAAGGCTGAAGCACGCAAGGAGCACTAAATTATGAGTCTTTGTTTTTTGCCACGGCAAATTGTCTAGAATTTTAAATACCGGTTCCATGAATGATATCAAAAAATGAAGAAAGGAAGGGGCTTCGAGGCTGACCAAGAGCAATAATTTATGAGTGTTAGTGCTTGCGAAAATCATCAATAAATTAGGGGTTATTATTGTTGTCGTTCTTGAATAGTCTAAGGAACATTAAGGCCATATATAATCAATGGGTTTAGATACTTAGTTTTAAAGCTTTCCTCGGATATAGGTGCCTATATGGTGGTAGTTTGAGCTACCTTTGTTTGGACATGTGGGTGTTTGAGTGAATCCTGGGAGGGTTAAAGAGGAATTTTGAAATTTCGGGTACACTTTGTGATCTTCTGCATTTTGGAGTGGTCTTAAGTACTGTTTCAATCAAGAAAAGAATGGATAGTAATGTAGGGATGGATGTGATTGAGATTATGTGCAAACGTTAGTTATTGAGATTTGGAATCTCGCTCCTCTTATTTACCATATCCCAAGTTAAAAGCCCTAGGGAGCATGTCACAAAGGAAGCAAAGCCTTGACTGGCTTTCCCATCCTGTTATCTTGTCTACTTGAGAAATTACATGTTTTTTTTAGTATTTTGATATACTTGGTTTACTAATTGTGTGATGTAACACTTAAGAATATTTGGGCAGATGAACTTCCCCCCTACAATGGTTGTGGTTGTAGGAATGTTGGGTGGAAGGTTGATGTGCTCATTCCTCTAGCTTTTGGATGGCTTGTCATATGTTCTGGTTGTCTTGAAACAAATATAAGTGTTCCTAGTTGTTGCATGTTACTTTTGGAAATATATGGGGACCAACAGAGAAGTAGGCTTGGTACTCTTTTTATGCTTATAGGATGAATGATTATGTTCATAACAATCAATGCAGTGTGGTTGGCTGCGCTATGCTAGTTGTTTTGGTCAAAAGGTCAAGATCGGGATTATTTAAGTGATTTGGCTTGTATAGGTTCTCAAGTTCCAAATTTTTTGTTTGTGATTGGATAATTATAATTATAAACCAGTTGTCATTGGAAAGGTCTTATTTCTAGTTGTAAATGACACTGTTCACCGCAGCCAATAACGCAGAAAGCATATATTTTTCCTCTTTACATCTTTTGCTATGATGAAAATGGCGTGTGCTGCGATGAAATTATCCCTCTCCTTTCCCTTTTGTCTTCTTCACTTCCCTTCTGTTGTTAGACTTGGGATCAATGTTTTGGGTCCCTATGTCTCTTATTCATCTTTCTTGGGCAATAAACTCATCAATCGTGAAGAACTCATTCAGCGAACCCGAATCTTACTCATTTTCATTAGTTACGTTTGAATTAATCCTGTATTTATACTCTTCTTTTTTGATTTATAAGGGTGCTATCCCCTTTATAAGTTTATATTAATGTTTTATCCAAAGCCTGTTTTTGAGTGAATAAATTATTATAAATAGTATATTAATTAATGAATATCTTCGGCAATGAGAGGGCAGTATTTCCACAAAATCCAAATTTACAAATCATTGATATTCAATAATATCGGAAAGCATTTATATATTAATATCATACCAATTGATTTTGACATTGAGACCAAAGAGGAGACACAATTCAATAATAAACCATAATTAGTCAACAACCCATTTGATGGTCATTAAGATCTTAATTGTATAGTTTAAGCTTTTCAGTGGGACCTCTTTGTGGGCAAGTAATCATATTTTTGAATACGTAAGGACCAGCCATTTCAATCAAATTAAATCTGTGTGGGAGCGATTCTCGCTCACAAATTGTGTGTTTTTAATTCATTACTTTCCTCTATCCCTTATCATACTAGGTCTTAATTTTTAGACTTGTTTTGTTTTTAAATCATGCTTCCAAAAATATATTCACAGAGAAGATCAAAATCATCCATCTTATTCTCCCATATTTAAAACATCGTGGCATTTAAATTGAGGTTATAAAATCCTGGAGAGTATTGTCGGTGCTTTATGTATATAAAAACACGTCAAGTTTTTTTAAAGAATAAAATTTTTATATACATACTTTTCACCGATTTTTCCAAGATAAAAAACTATCAAATATAAAAAGGCAAAAAAAATTTCTTAATTTGTATAATTTGTACATACAAGTGGGTGGAAATAAGTAAATGCTCATAAAAACATGTTTGAAGCTGAGTTTACATTGTGAGTGGAACACGGAATTTCTTCTTTCTCCCAACTAATTCCATTTTAATTGTTTTCAAACTGAAAGTGATATCCTTCAAACTGTATCCTTCAAAGCTTACCTACCCAATGTACCTATATTGACCGTTTTTATTTCTCTTTTGAATTCCCATACACAGATAGATACACACACATTATAAGAGAATTTTTTTTAAAATGGTATGTTTCTATATTTACAAGAGATATCTAATAATCTATCTAAAATATTTAGTACCACCTCCGGTCATTAATATAATAACTAATTGAGAGATTGAATTTGATCCTAAATATATATATATATAAGACCTCAATCCACATTGTCACCTAAATTTATAATTCATCCTCCAAAATATTCATATTGCTTACATATGTTAAGAGAATTTTCATCTGAGGATCATTAGGGAGATCAATTCACATTTTGTTATGAATAACTAACTAAACTAAAATTTTTAATCTACTTGCATTAATTAAATAGCTCTTATATTTAAGACCGAAAATAATATCATATTTCATTTATGTCTTCGTTTGGTTAGTTTCACTGCATTAATTAACTACTTGCTCATTCTTTTTCTCTCACAAAGTCACACTCACTTTCTTTTCAAAAATATTTTTTTAAAATAGGTTACATTATTTAAATATTTACTTTTTAACAAATTTTTACCAGCTTTTGATCTGCATAATTTAGTTGTTTATATTTTGTGTAAAAAGGATAAAGAGAGTGTGTATATTACTGGGGACTCAAATCTCAACCATTATAGGAGTTTCCACTTTGCCTTCAGTAGTTTGAAGAAGATTAGATTTTATTATTCACAGAGTAAAGTGATGTGATAAAAGGCTTAAGTGCACAACATACTTATAAGTTCAATAGAATAATTTACACCTAAATTAAAATTTAAGGAGATATCCTAAAATACTAAGCTTATGGTTAGGAAACTAATGGGGTAATTATTGGCATGGGCTAAAGTGCACAAATTTGAAAATTTTGAAGAGTTTTGTCATAGTTTAAAGATAAAGAAAATTACCTTGACTTAAGGTGTATGAGAATTTTATGCAATTTACCCTATGTTAGTTTAGTACCCTTTCTTTTGCCGGAGTTAGTTTAGTACCCTTTTAATTTTACAACATTGATAAATCTAGGTTTAGTGAATTCTTTTTTTGTTTTTGTTTCTTCTTGTTCTTCACAAAATTAAGCTCCTAATTGATTTAAAATTATTATTAAATTATTTATCAGAATTACATTATATCTTTTGCCATTATCAAGGCTATGTGCAGAGCTTAGAAAACTTTAAAATGTCAAAAATTGATTTTAAAGAAGAGCAAATATGTTGTGTGATTTCCTCTAAATATTATACTCCTCTGGTTTTTAATATAAAATTCATTTTATAGTGTAATTTGTATTATAAAATAGGTCTTATATTTAAGATTGGAAGAGTATATATTGTTGATCTGATTTTCTTTTCGATTGAATAGCATTTTGAATATTATGAAACGACATAACTAGTTGGTATGGTAAAGTTTGTAAGCGTAATAAATAAGATTGAGCCTTTTTGCTTGGTGGGTGTTAGATAATGAAAATTAATTAACTTTCCGTCAAAATCATCCTTAATTTTCAAATCAAATCACTTTCTCTGTTGAATATACCTTCATAATTCTATTTGTCTCACTTGATTTTTCTTTTAGAATGATCTTGACCACTGACTTTTCCTTCCAACTGGACTTAACGTGAACCAACCAACTTTCAATAATTATTTTTTAATTACTTTTTTCTTTATCAATCAATAATATTTTATCGATGGCACCCAATTTGTTTTTTTTTTTTTGTTATCTTATTATATTGATATCCATGAGCATGTGTAGTTTATGCATGCTGAACATTTTATTTTATAATCTAAATGTAGTACTCCTTCCCACATTTTTTATGATATAGAAATAACCGAACTACAAAGATAAACAATAGTTAAAATTGATTAATGATAATAAATATATAAAAATCATAATTTATTATTAAAAAATATTCTTATTTAGAGAGTGCGGGAATGTGTGTGAATGAGAATGAGAAAATATTACTGCAATGAAATTAACTAATGATTAATGGGGTATAAAAACGAAAAATGATACCAAAAATTTCTGACACCCTATTAATAATTTTATTGAGTAAAATACTACAGATGATTTCATATGCATTCTATTGAAAACCGGACCGGTAGGGTTCAACTGAAAATTGGGGAACCGATTACTTGCCGATTCGATCAACCCCTATGAACTGGGAAAAGTTGACCCAAGGGGTGACCCAGTATAACTTAATCCAAACCGATTAACCTACCCGGTTTAGTGGGTTAGCTCAGTTTCTTTTTCTTTTTCTTTTTTTTAATAAAAAGTATTTTGATGCAAAAACTTTTTCTTCTTT
Organism: Neltuma alba; assembly: GCF_004799145.2. Lineage (NCBI taxonomy): Eukaryota > Viridiplantae > Streptophyta > Magnoliopsida > Fabales > Fabaceae > Neltuma > Neltuma alba. Next base: position 150,557 of record NW_021633545.1, read on the forward strand.
CTTAATAACTGTTAGCTTAATGATTAATAGATTGTAGGTAGGAATATTTTGTTATCATACATCTATTTTGATATCTTGCTAGGATTAATACATAGTGATTTTTTTAATATGATACTATGGTGTTAATTTGCCAAAGAAATTACAAAAAAGGTTGGAAAGATACTGTAAGTGTATAATTATTTTGGTTCTAAATATAAGACCCCAATCCACTTTGTCTCTCATATTTATACATTTTTTTTCAAATTAGCCCTTCTAGCAATGATAGTTCTAGTTAATACACTTGATTAGTAAGAATCTTTTAGGAAAGACAACACATATTTAGGACAAATAACTAACTCAACTTATTTCCTTAATCTTCTCAAATTAGTCAACTGGCTCTTATAATTAGGACCGAAGGTAGTATATTATATCTCATAAAAACAAAGTCAACACAATAATAAATAAAGGGTAAAATTATACATTTATGTTAAAAGTTTCTCTCTTTACCTTATAAATAGAATCAAAAAATATCTTCTTTTTCTGCCCTATAAATAGGACAAGAGGAGTAATCTATATAGAGTAGAATAGGATAAAAGTTTAAACAAAATGAATTACCATAAATATATGAAAAGAATAAAATGAATCTAATATATTGAATTATATAAATTTGGTTGGGTAGTTTTACACACCTTTTAATGTACATCTTACAACAAATTCATGAGCGTGTGTAGTGATTCTTTTTCTACCCTACCTTGAGATTTTGCTAAAATTAATTTACAAATATTAGCAACAAAAATATTATACAACATCTGATTTTTTTTAATTATCATACTGAAAATAAAATGGAAGTCTAGGGGGAAATTAATATTGTTCCCTTCTGGATATATATATATATATATATATATATTTAATTTGTCCAACTTGACAGCATGAAAATAGATGAAACCCACTAATGTTTCATCAAGACAAATTAAAGTTGTGAGTGTTGTGACCCCGTTATTAATTATTGTGATTTTTGAGTCCTTCATTCATGTCTTAATTATGTGGTACTAATTTATTATGTGTCTGACACATAACATGATCATTTAACACAAGAATATTAACACTACAAAAAGAATCTATGACCCACTCTTCTTTTTCTTACCCTCTTACACACATGACACACCCCACAATGGCATCAGAGAGAGTGCTTCCCTTTTGTATAAATAATTATTTTTTAATATATTAATTAATTCTATTAAGTTACAGTCAGTGTATCAATTTGTTTATACATTATCTAATAAAACAATGTTGTTTTTAGGCTTTGTGATCTAATAACACCAAATACTTTTCTTAAATTTTTCTTATTTGTGAAGTCGTTAGTTTGAACCCTTTATAAAAAAAAAAATAATAATAATAAATGTGTGAATTATGAGAAAAAATTAATAAAATAATGTTATTATGCCTCATAGTGATTCAACCAGTGAATCCATAACAAAATCATTCTCTTGAAGTTTTTTTTTGTTGATTTTTGTTGCAATTTTTGTGTTGTAAATTTCATTTTTTGTTGCAGTAAAATTTGCAATATAGTCTTCTATTAGTATGATTAAATCATTAAAATAGATCTCTCAATTGAACAATTAAGAAATACTCATATTTTACTAATAGGGCTGAGTCTAGTAGAAGAGATTCGTCTCTCATAACATGATAAACCAAGATTTGGATCTCTTTGGAAGAGCCTGTAATAAAATTGCTTCCAATTTTCACCTAGGAGTAATTTTCATTGCAAATAATTAAAGGAAGTAATTTAGAGAAACCGACCCACATATTTTTTTATGAATAATTAATTTTCTTAATTTTTATAATTTAGTTATCAAACTCTTACCTTTAAGACCGGGGACATTGCGCTTTTTTACTATACAACAAAAGTACTTTCTCCAGCCTCTACAAGTTTGCATTTAGTAATTTGGTAATTGAAGATGTTATAAAAATATTTTATCCTTTTGCTAAGTTATATGTGTACTATACAAATAGGGCCTCTAGTATTGGATGAAAGTGTTACCTATCACAAATTCACAATATGTTTTTTAAGTTATTATCTCTATTTTACTTCATCCTTATTGCTTGAGTTATCTGAAAATGGCAGAATATATAGCTAAATTTTAGTCTCAAATTCAAAGTAATTTGGGGAGGTCCTGACTTTACACAACAACAAAAAATTTTGTTTAAGATTGAATTCCACGTACTCTCATTTGGGTCCACCAAAATTGGAACTATTAGACCACATAGGTGGGTGAATATAAATGTTAATATTATATTAGAAACCCTAGTATTATTATATGTGATCATCATATTAATTTATGTAATTAGATAACATATAGGACCATTAATTATGATCACATGCCTTTTATTATAAAAAAAATCCCCCTAATGCTTGATTGTGGTATGACCAAACTGCCCCTCAACATGCTTTGGTTTTGTCTGGAGCTAAAGGGGGATGTAATATTATAGACGTTCTATTGATTAATTCAGTATTAAAATCCTTTTTAACATTTTAATTCACTAATAAGACTTAAATTCAAAATGCTACCTCATAGGCCCATTTGACATCGATTAGTATATATTTTGTAGAAGTTTCATATAACATAAAAAAAAAAAACTATTATCCTGCTTCTTCCATGAATATAACAAATTTCTGCACACAACTCTGCCCACCGAATTAAAAAAAAAGGAAAATTAATAGTAATTTAGTTATATATTTCGAATCAAAAGGTTATTAACACATTTTTAAATTTAATTTTTTAACTAATTAATTTTCATGGAAAATATTTCTTTCTTTTTTTAAAAGAAAAATAGATCATTTTATTGATTAACAAAAGAAATGTGTAGAAAGTAAAGAGAAAATCGAACCAAAAAGTACAGAACAGTGTACAAAAGAATGGAAAAAAACTATATATATTAGATAAATATATATTTCACTAAAAACGTAAAATTAAATAAAATTTTACGAAGTTCTTAATTTTAGAAAAGGCATATATTTTCAAATAAAAAATTTGTATAATCTCAAAAAAAAAAACTCATAAAAAACTTATTAATCAATTTCAAATAAACAATAATACGGTAAGTTCATCTGCTCATGTCCTCATATTTTTAGGGTGACCTTTATTCGAGTAGAGATTACATGCCATTGATGGGCAATTATATTTAGTAATAATAAGATATCGTTTAAAACAAATTTCTAAATAAAAAAAATTAAAGATTTAGGGATTAAAAAAACTATATTATCCCAAAGATCACACGAGAAACAGAGAAAATATTATTTTGGGGGTATTTTGGTAATTTTGACAAGAAGTCAAAAACGCGAAGCAAAAGCCATCCAAACAAACACTCTTGCCTTGCAAGCTTCCAAATGCAAAGACACTATGACCCCCCCAAACGTATTATTATTATTTATTACAATCTCCCTCTTATCCATACTTATCCCCTGCTTTACCCTATTCTACTCGTATTTTACTCCAACCCTATCACTCACCGTCCTATTCCAATCTCGTGGCTACGACACAATAATGTCCCCATAAAATAAATCCTCTAGCTATCACAAGCATGCATGTGGACAAAAAAATATGATTTAAGTCCAATAATAATAAAATTCAGACAATTCAAAGAGTTTGAATTTGAAGATGAAGCATATTCTTTCTTGCTTGGTGGCATGTATTTAATATCTTATACTACCAATCATTTCATATGTGATCATTATTATTAAGTCTAAATAGGGATAGTTCCAATATGATTCTTTTCATTGGCCAAAAAAAGAAAATGATTCTTTTCAATTTATAATATTTGCATATAATACTACCTCATGTTCTTAATGTACTACTCCGTCCCTAATTATAAGAACATTTTGGTCAAATTGTGCTTTTTAAGAAAATAGTTAAAATTAGTTAAAAGTAATTAATATGTAACAAATGTAATTTTTTTCCAAACATACCCCTAATAAATATAAGAGAGTAATAATGAGATAAATAGAGAGCGAATGTAATATATGAAATTTATTAGGGGTAAAATAGGTAACAATGCATTAAATGTTTAGACAAACTCCAAGAAGACCTTATAAAAAGAGACAAATCCATTCAAAAAAGGGGATCTTATAATTAGCGACAGAGGGAGTAAGAGCTAATTTAATTTTTAATTCAATTTTAAATATAATACTACAATTCATTTTGTCTCTTATATGTTTGTCCATTTTTTAAAATGTAATTCTCGTAGTACTAGTAGTTGCACATGTTAAATATTCTATTAAATAGTAATTCTAGCTAATACACACGATTGATAAGAGTATTTTAAAAAAAAAAAACAACACATATTTATTAGAAATTATTAACTAAACAAACTTTTTAATTTATTCAAATTAGTCAACTAGCTTTTATATTAAGAATTGGAGGTAGTATATTGTTTAAAAGAAACCAAGTCTCTTTTTTGGGATCCGATTTTCGTTGGTTAAATTTAATGCTTTTTGCTTTTTGCACCTCACAAGATGGATTAGTCTTTACTGTTGACAGAGAACGCTTCTATTTGTCACAACCAATTTAGTGAGACATTTTAGATATGTCTCATTATCAAACTCATCAAATGAACTCTAATTGTATTTTTTTTTTAATATTTTTGTTTGACTTGTACTGAAAAAGAGACCATCCAAATTAAATCTTAATAATTCAAATAAATCATATACAAGTCTAATTAAAGTCATTTTTTTAATACATAAGTGAGTTGCATCCTATTAAAACTTTGGCAGGCTTCATGATACTTCGTACCAATAACAAAATTTGAACACAAGTTCATAAAAATATGAATATTTTATACATTACTAATTAGTAAGTTACTAGAAATCAAATTAGTCATGAAATCTGTCGAGACAATAATTAAAATGTTCGGATTGAGATCAACTCAATCATAATTAAAATATATAAAAATATTTATATATAAACCTAAAGAGAATCGTATTTAAATGAAAATATTTTAATTCACAAATAAATAAAACATACATGTATAAACCAACATAATCTAACAAAACCGCGTTACTAAGCATAAATTTAATAGACTATTGTTTTTTTAAGTTAAAAAACTATAAAAAAAATGTTGTTTTAGGCTTAATAAGAGGGGGGGGGCAAAACTCAACCTAATCAACCACTCAAAACTTTTTATTAAGTTAGTCAGGAGACTGACTTACTAATTCATTGGTCTAATTATTAGATGTGAGTTAGGTTTTAATAACATGATGTTTATCTATCACCATATCATAAAAAGTGAAAAAATAATAATCTTCTAGCTAATTTACAATAACTAAAGAATACAAAAGCTATTTTTTTCTCTACCCTAATGAAAAAAGGAAAAAAAAAAGAAAAAGGGAGACGAGAGTTTCATAAATATCACCACATATAGTAGTATCTACAAATCACTATGACCCTAACCTCTACCATCCCCACAAATATTTATATATATAAAGGAACAACGCTTGCCTGCATCAAGTTTGCATTATTCCCATCATTTTGTCCCTCTCATGCTTAATTTTCTGCTCCTACAAACCAGCCATGAACGCCTACACCAAGCACTTCCATTTCTTCTTCTTCTTCATCACTCTTCTCTTTCTTTCCCAAGGAATTTCCGCCATTAGAGCCCACAAGCTTTCTCTCTCATCGGCCCCTTCCACTGCTTCTTCGTCTTCAACCTCAATCCGCTCTCATCCGTGGGCTAAAAATTCTCCAGTCCGAGCCAGAGGTGGTGAATTTGACTCTCAGAAGCGAAGGGTTCCCACAGGATCCAACCCTTTAACAACAGGAGATAGCTCTGCTTCTTCTTCTTCTCTTCTTCTCCAGATATAGTATAATTATCATATGGT